>NC_072732.1:25968566-26171066 GCF_026930045.1 Uloborus diversus | reverse complement strand
TAATGGGTGGTAATTTACTGAAGAACACTTTTGTTTGATTTGACTTAAATGATCGTTCAGGTAAAACGTAATTTTTTATGCAATTTTTTACTCTACGTTCTAATGTTTTGAAAATTGAATATACAGTTATTTTGACAGTATTTTGTTGCTAACAACTTTTAGGAAAATTTTATTTTTAACTATGTTTCATTTATTTTGCTAGAAACTTGCTGTGACTGATGATATATATAGAATCAAAATTTCCACCAAAGCTGACGATCCTGATAGTAGTTCAGTTTCCTCATTCACAAAAGCTGTAAGTTGTGTTTTTTTCCTGAAATTGTAGTTTTTTCTCTAAATATTTTGAAAATATAAATTACATTGTATGGATAATATTGTATGGAAATAGTTAAGTTTGTGCAGTTTTAAATTCCAGTTAACAAGCTCTTATGATGTGAAGGTTTCATAATATTATTTATAAAAAAATAATTTTGAAGGATGAAAAATTTGTTTCTTTACTTTTAATGATCACATTTGGATAATGAACCGAAACTGTCTCAAAACTCAACTGAATGTTGCAGAGAACTAATAAACCCTCTTTGAAGAATAAGATTCCTTAAATTTTGAAGATTTTTTTTGGAATGCCTAGCCCTTGTGCTTTTAAATTTGAGGAGATGCTTTATCTCCTGCAAAACCTTCTCTGAAAAATGGTCATTTTGATTTTTAATCAGGTAATGCAAACATTTTTTTAAATTTGCACTATTCGAATGACGAATGCACATTTGGGTGTCCTGTCCATGTACTGGGAAAAAAAAAATTGGTTGGAGATAACCAGTAGTGAACCTCTCCTCTGTCTTGGGGCAAGAGATGGTACTAGTTGCCCTGGTAGTTGCTGCAATACAGCATGATTCAGAAAATAAATTTCAACGAAAGCCTACCTAGGATGTTATCTTTAAATGTGTTTTACTCAAAACTTTAAAATGTCCACTTACATCCGTTTGCTTCTCACTGCCTCATATTTGCTTAACAAATCACATAAGTCTAGTACTTTCACTTGGTCTACCAATTTTTAACTCTCAGCCCTTATCTTAATATATAAAAATCAATGTCCTGAGATAATATATATACATATATATATACATATATATATATATATATATCAACGCACAGCCGAAACCGCTGAAGCTTCAGACTTGAAATTTGGCAGGCATGTCCGCATGATTACGAAAGTAACCACTAAGAAAGGATTTTTCGAAATCTCAATTAGTTCGGGAGAAATTAATTAAAACCTCTTAATTTCTGAGAAATTAAAACCTGTCATTGAATTCAAATCCCTTATTTTCGAAGGCTTTCCTCCATTCAAATCATTATTCAGTACTTCATCTCAACTTTTGGTCGATAGCGAACTATAAATTTGATATTGTTTTTGTTTCTCACGTGGTTCTTCGAGGCTTTTCTCAAGTCAAATCATAATGTTTCTGTCTTTTGCTTTCGTTTCTTCAAAACTAGAAACGAAGTTTTTAAGAACATCATCACAGGCGAACTATCCTTTTGAATTTAGAAGAGTGCAGTTTCCTGTTTGCTTTGCAATAACCATTAATAAGTCACAAGGACAGACATTAAAAGTAGCAGGGATCGATTTAAGAGAAGACTTTTTTTCACATGGCCAATGTTATGTAGCTTGCTCCAAAGTCAGTTCATCAAGCAGCTTAATAATTTTAGTACCAGAAAAAAAAAAAACTAAAAATGTTGTATACAAAGAAGTTCTTGCTTAAACATAGGTATATCAATAAAATGTGGATGGCCTGTGTTCGCAAAGATAATCAATACTTTAAAAGGATCGTTAATAGCAGTTAAAGATCGGTTTAGGACAAAGGCATATATGTAAGAAGTTCAGGGGCCACGGGATCCTCCCCAAATTAAAAAAAGTTATAGGTAATAAGTAATTATTATAGGAGATTTTCGAAACTAGGTGCACCAAGCACTGTTAACCCCTGCTAATTCCATTACCCGAGCAATGCCGGGTACGGGAATGCTAGTTAATTTATATATGTACTAGTGGCACCCCCACGGCTTTGCCCGTAGTAGAAAATTAAAAGGTCATTGGTTCGCCTTGTATATTAACAAATAATGGAGGATGAATTTCTCGCCAATTGGTTATGTTAAATGGCTCGCCCATGGCTCATAACGGTTCCCCGTTATGATGATTTCGTAATTTACTATTCTACGTTGTGATCATTTGCTCGGAAAAAGTTTCTTAAAATTAGAATATAGAAAGAACAAAATCGAATTTTTGAAAAATTGCTTCGAGGTGCACACCCCCATGCTACAAACTAACTTTGTGCCAAATTTCATGAAAATCGGCCGAACGGTTTAGGCGCTATGCGCGTCACAGACATTCTACAGACATCCTACAGACATCCAGACATCCTCCGGACAGAGAGACTTTCTGCTTTATTATTAGTAAAGAAGATGAAGTTATAAGTAAAATTTAGTCCAAAAAATTGAGTGACTGTATAATTCCCCATATTTCACTATTCCAAAATGAATTTTTACTCTTCTAAAAAATGTTGAAGAGCATTTTTGCCCTGAAAAATCCTTAGCCATATTTCTGGTCCTCTAAATTGTTTGCTACCATTATGTCAGGTAAAATCACTCAGAGGTGTTCCCATAGGATATACTCCATATACAACCTATACTCTCAAACATTTTTGAGACATATTATGTATATAATTGCGTACACATATTGGACATAATGGATTACTGGGAGCAAGGGCGGACCCAGAATTTTTTCAAGGGAGGGGCGATTGATTTTTATTACATACATTTTACTATGTATACTGATTTTAAAATATTGATCACAAAAATTTTTGACTTTCATTCCGAAACAGTTCCGGGATATGGTCATAACCCCCCCCCCCCCTTCTCCCAACATCAATGAAACTCGCCTAAATTTGTGTTTTTTGAACTTCATTTTCGATAAATTACTGGTGAAGTGTCCCTCAAGGGAGGGGCGATCGCCCCCATCGCCCCTCCCTTGTATCCGCCCCTGACTGGGAGTATACCCTCAGAAAAATTGATAGGAACACCACTGAAATCACTGCCTTAAAATCTCAAAGTGTGCGGCAAATAGGTTTTGTAAATTTCTCTCACATTTCACAATATTAGTTATGCAATATGCAAACCGCTTGTAAGAATTTAAGTAAATGTTTTTTGTTTTATTTTTCAGTTTGTTTGCAATGAATACTGCTCTTCATTTACCCCTGTTGTTTATTTGTAGTGTGCAGTCTATGAATCAAGTCTCACTGATGTTTTAACTGTTGCTCTGGACCAAAGTGGAGTACCGGTAGGAGTAGGAATATCAGCATCCCCACCTTATTGTTATGGAAGTTCACCAAGTAGTTCAAGAATAACTTCATTTAACACCACTGTCAACGTAGTTTCTCTAGTAAATGCTCCAGTGTATGTTTTGTAAATATTCAAATGATCCTTTTTTACCCAATTAAGATGCATGTTTGTGTAAGCAAGTCGTAAAGTTCTTGGGAAAATATAGTGAAACCTGAAATCTTGAATCTAAAGGGGGGGGGGGGATTGAGATGGAGTGCTTTCAAAGTTTTGAAAAAAATTTAAAATCCAATCCGACTGCTATATGCATATGAAATAAATTCAGTAGAACTTCCTTAATGAACACACATTGTGTGGCAGCAGCAGGGCCGGATTTGGAAGTGTGGAGGCCCCTAATCAGGGTTCGAAAAGATCATCATATTTTCGAAAATATCCAATACTTTGATATATATCCGAATATTTTGATACATATATGTATATATTCGATATTTTCAATCAGCACTTTAATAGTAAATACATCCTGAAGTTACTGCTACTTATAATTTTATTTTTATAATTTTATTATTATAATTTATAGACTTAAAATTACTGTTTCTTATTTATATCTAAACATACATTTCATTTTAAAGGTTATGTACTTTTTAGGTTATTTTCATATGATATTTAGAAATACATTCTTTGTAGAAATACAAAAAAAAAAAAATGTCTGGGAGAAAAAAACGTAAAATTTGCTGACCCGTGAAAGTTAGGACATTTTGTAGAAATTTTACTGAGGGGACCCCTTTGTTGTGGAGGCCCCGGGGCAGTGGCCCCGCCTGCCCTCCTCTAAATCCGGCCCTGGGCAGCAGATTTTGATTTCCTTGCAATAAAAACCAACTTTGAACATGTTAGATGGACTGAGAAGATTTCCAATCAATACTTTTAGTCCATCTAATGCAAAGATTTTAAGAGATCACAGTCCTTACTTGAATGGGGAGGCTTAGGAATTGTCCGTATTCTAATTCATATTTTCACTAAGTTTCTATTTACTTACTTTATACAGGCCTGAGTGTTGCACATGTGCCATCTGACTTCATTGTTTTTCTTCTCAGAGAATGACACAATGTTCGAGAAAGCCCATTCAATACCAGGCTACACGTTCCAAAATAAAACATTTTAAAGTGATAAAACGTATTAGAAGAATTGAAATTAAACAGTTGGGTGGTGGGGAAAGCAGTGTATGTTGGTTTTCAACAATTTCTTTTTCAGCATAAAAGTGATGAATATAGTCCAGAGAATGAATCACCTCTGTTTTTAGTTCGTTTAATATTTAGTTCGTAAAATGTGCTAATTGGCATTGGCCCTGTAAACAAAGAGTTCATAATCTATGGAAGGAAGTTCTATTTTGCAAACCTGCATCGAAGCTTCCTTGCAACAGGAAATGAAGAAACGAATGGAAAAACGTTGTATGTTGCTCACCGTGGCCTGTTTAGTATATTGCCAGTTTCGTTTTGGCTGTACAGGGTTCGTACTTAATTTCAGAAATAAAATGAAGGAGTTTTGAAGGAGTAAAAGGAGATTTTGAAGGAGTACTAATGGGCTGTCCTTAAATGATGTTGCACTTTTTTTTCAGCATGTTTGACTTTGACCCCCTTCTGCCTTCGTCACAAAGTGCCACACTTCATCTTTCTCTTGTCACATGTAATATTTTGTATAAACATTTCATGAATGTCACAATTTCATGAACCCGTCTCCCCCTCAAGGCATGACATCACTTGTGGGCAACCCATTTTACAATATCATAACTGCGATTTGCTAAACATTTTTTTTAATAGAATCACTTAATATAGTACATCTGCTTATGTATCTTTAAATGTTTAAATAATAATTAGACAAACTGACTTTTGTTGCTGAGAGTGTGGTGGAGAAAAAAGCAATAATCATAAAACTTGAAAAAATAACCAAGTACCACTTAAGCAGGTTTTACTTCACGTATGAAATGTCTTAGCCATCTAATAATATTCTCACCTTCACCTTTTAGGACTTTTATGACCAATTTGTTAATCACATCTTGATGAAAAAAAATAAATGTACGAACTTACTACATTAAAATTGCTCTTATACCTTCGCCTTTGTGACGAAGTTAAGTTGTTGATCGAAGTGTTTTAAATTACTGTCATAGAGAAAGATTATGTAGTGTTGAACAAAAAAAGAAGGAGTTTTGAAGGAGTTAAAACCAAAATGAAGGAGTTTGAAGGACCCTTCGAAAAAAAATTCTTAAATGAAGGAGTATTGGAGGAGTTTTGATGGAGCGTACGAACCCTGCTGTAGTGAAACAGAGTTCGTACACTCCTCCAATACTCCTTCATTTAGGAAAAATTTTTGAAGGGCCCTTCAAACTCCTTCATTTTGGTTTTAACTCCTTCAAAACTCCTTCTTTTTTAGATCAGGACTACATAATCGTCCTTTATGACAATAATTTAAAATACTTCAATCGACAACTTAACTTTCTCACAGGAGCGAAGGTATAAGAGCGATTTTAATGTAGTAATTTGATATTTTTTTTCCGTAAAGATGTGATTTACAAATTGGTTATAGAAGTCATAAAAGTTGAATAAGAAAATATTATTTGATGACTAAGACATTTCATAACTGAATTAAATCATGCTTAAATGGTGCTTGGCTATTTTGTCAAATATTATAATTATTGCTTTTAACTCCGCACACCCTCAGTAGCAAAAGTCAGTTTGTTCAATACTTAAGTATTAAAAAATACATTAGTAGATGTGCTATATTAAGTGATTTTGTTAAAAAAAGCAATTGTTTAGTAAATTGCAGTTTTGACATTGTCAAAAGTCATCCACAAGGGATCTCATGCCTAGAGGGGAGACAGGCTCATGAAATTGTGAGAAGGGAAAGAGAGGGTGCCAAATGTGGTATCACAGTTATTATAACAATTTTTTTATGAAAAATAAGGCATGTGACAAGGGAAGAAGAAAGGTAAAGTGTGACGAAGGGGAAAGGGGTTCAAATCGGTTGAAAAACAAGTGACAAAATTTATAAGGATAGCTCAGAATTACTCCTTCAAAATCTCATTTTACTCCTTCAAAACTCCTCCAAAATTCCTTCATTAAATTTCTGAAATTGAGTACGAACCTAGCAAAGTTGTCGTTTTCAACATACAGTCAAACCTTGATATCTCGAACCTCCTTATCTCGAAACCCTTGATTTCTCGAAAAAAAAAATTTCCCCAGCATTTTCTGTAAAACTCCTATGTATTTTTTATAGTTATTTCGAAATTTACTTTTCAAAACCCTTGATATGTCGAAATATTTGCGTAGAAGCAAGTTTCAATAGTCGTTTTTCTCTGGCAACTTATGTAGTAAAACCAGTTCCAAGGACGTTTTTCATCCCTTTTCTTGGAAATTTTGTGAATAGAGGATTGGGGCAAGATAATAGGGGAGTGTTGGTATGACGGGGGTGCTGTGTTTCCCCCAGAGTTTAGAATCTTTGTGCATTTGTTGTCCACTTTGAGGAAAGGTTGTCAACTTTTCTTCCGTCAGTTTTCAAGTGAAAACGGAAAATGTGTTCCTCATTTTCATCATTTTGCTTTTTTAACTCCAACAAAACGGCTGCTGATAACTTTTTGTGAATGTGGGGTTACTGGTTGAAGATAAAATTAGAATTTTTAAATTTTTAGGTGAAAAAAACCAAGTTGAAATTGTTGTTCATTTCAAAATCTCATCTTGTGCACTTTCGACAATTAGAAAATTTCAAATCTAGTAAAATATTGAAGATTACTTTATTGATCGTAATTCGAAGTGGTCCCATAGTACATATATAAATGCATATTGCGTATGTGTGTGTAATTGTGAGAGTTACTAGCATAATTATTTTAAAACCTTGGTAACTCAAAAACTCGATATCTCGAATTTTTTTCCCGTCCCGAGAGATTTGAGATATCGAGGTTGTACTGTATGACGTTTTGCCCACCACCCATTCAGTTACACACGGTTCCAGAACTTTTTGTTCAGTTTAAAGGGAATTTTTCACCAAGCCTCAAATATTTTGCCCATATGAGAAGATCCTCTGATTCGTTAAACTGGCATTTGTAATTTACACATTATGTAACAAAAATCATGCCAATTTATTAATAAATAGCATTAATGGTACTAATCAGATTCAACCCATTTAAATCAAAATGTTCATTAGGGTCATTCTCCAGAAAACGTACCTTTTGAACAGAAATATTTTACAATTTTGAAACCTTTTGTTTTCTTTTTTTATTTCATTCTTACATAAAAATGTTACCAACTAGAAGTAACCATAAACAATTTCCCAGCTATGTTCCAATTATTTTACTCATAAATAAAAAAAAATTAAAAATGCCTTATTCACAGAAATAAAAAAAAGAAAAAACTTTTAATATTTAAAAATCGAGGCAAGTTTAATATCAAAGTAGAAATTTTGTTAATTGTGCAAACAATCAGCTGTTTTAATGATTAGTGGGAATATAATATTAAGCTCTCTTAATTAAAGTAAGGCTTAATTAAAGTTTCAAATGTATGTTAAAAAATAGTATTTAGTAAATTTGAGGATATACTGGCAATTTATGATTTTGGTAGAATGCTTATTATTGATGTATTTCCCCTCCATCATTTATTTTCACCTCAGAAATAATGATTTTTATAAGGTCTGTCACAAAGGGTGAGGAATTTTCCATTAATATAGGCCTAATAGATACATTTTTCAGGGGAAATTTTTTTTCTTTGTAGCTACAATATGCACATGTTAAGCATATGAAAACATGTTCACTTCTTTTTTTATATTAATTTACATCCCTGAAATTCAAGTTCATGGAGGGGAGAAGTTAGAATAACCACACTACATTTTTAATGTAAAATCTATCTTGTTTTTGACAAAAATCTCACAACTTCAACTATGACTGAAAATAAACAATGAGGCTCTCTTGTATCATGGAAAATAAAATTTGATGTCATTACTGCCACGTGTTAATGAGGAATGGCATTTTGTGTTTTAGGTAACAAAGGTGAGAATTTATTGCGCAACATGACTCCTTTTCCTACTAAAACGAACTAAAACACAATCTTAAAAAAAATAAATATACTTAAACGATTAGTATTTGAGACACTTGTCAAAGGAATAATAAATAAATAAATACATACTTTTAATTAAACAAGTTATTAAGCAACATAAACAGTCACACCAGGTGTGTGAAATGCCACGGAGGTGAGAATTCACAGGTTGTGAGCCAAAAATATACTAAACTAAAAATTATTATTAAAAAATTGTTGGCAGGGTTAAATAGATATATTTTTGATGAAATTAAGCATTGTTAAATGAATTTTTCCTTAATTTTTTTTCTGTAAAAGGTGTGTGACAGAAAAGTTACATTTTTTGAAGAATGACCCATATATTAGTATCCTATTATCATAGTTATGCTGTTGCTGAATTGTATTCTTTATGCCATAGCCCTGATACACTAACATATATTCAAAGACTTGAACAGGAAAAAGCTGAGAAAGCAAGAGGAGAACAAGGAGATAATAGATCATTTTTTGCTAAATATGTAAGTATGTCTTCTATTGATTGAGCATCCCTTAGAATTTTGAATGTTTTTTAAATCTTGGAATAGAGTCATTTCTCTCAAATCTACTAACTTAAAATGTTCATTGGTTATCATATTTAAAAGTAAGGCTTGCAGTTGGGTGTTAAGTTTAAATTGGTCATGACAGTAACAGTGTAGATTTTTTTTTTTGATAAATATGAATGATGCTGTGAATTAATAGTGAAAAGATTTTAGCACACTATAAATGATGAGATGTATATATTGCTGAGCATTGTATAACATCTAACAAGAACTAACAACAGTCACTAACAGGAACTTCTAGCAGAGAGTAGACTGTTTACAAAATGTTAAAATAATCTATAAGTTTAAGTGCAGGACATTTGAAATAGAACTCCTCTATTTTGAAATGACATAACAGCAAAACCATGTGAGATAGAAAGGTGAAACAAGTTGTACATTGCACCAGGGCTCTGGAATTTTTTATGCATCAGTTTTCAAAAATAGTTCAAAAATTCATAGAGCGCTATAGTCAAATGTTTTATAATTAGTGTATGAAAGTGCTTATTGAACAAAGGTCAAATCTCATTGTGGTGTGTTCAATATGGCCACCTTTCACCTCAGTAATATAACCATTCAATAGCATAATGTTATAGCTATGAAAGGTAGCCATATTGAACCAATGGGTTCGATGAGGGCACTGAAATTCCCTGTTCAATAAGCACACTTTCATACACTAATTAAAAAACATTTGACTACAGCGCTCTCTGATGCCCAATTTTTGAACTATTTTTGAAAACCTGTGTATATACCATGTTTCGCCTTTCTATCTCACACGGTTTTGCTGTTAAGTCATTTCAAAATAGAGGAGTCCTTTTTGAAACACCCTATATTAATGTGTACAAGAAGCTTGCTGCATAAAATAATTTAACCATAAACATTTTAATATGTGTATTTATGTGTAATTTTCTGGGAGAGAGGGGGGAGGCATTATGTTACAAGATGTGTAAAATCCATTAATCTATAAAATCCACACAACTCCTGACAGGGCCGGACTAATACTCTGTCAATCCATGCCTCAGCACAGAGTAAAAAATTTGAGTTTGGTTCAAACAGATGAAAAGTTCAAGTAGAGAGAGAGAAATGAGATTTAAATGATTGTAATGAAAAGTCACACCAGAGGTTGTTAAATGGTTGAAGGGAAAAAACGAAGGTTAAAACAAGAATTCTGCGGGAGATTAATGAGGCACGATATCTAAAATAAAACGAAGTAGAAAAAATGACCATAGTTATCACACAAAAGTAAAAAATAAAATAATAAATAAATAGAAACACCTACGTCCAAAACAATGAAATATTCTACTGGAGCTGTAAGCGTTTGAATTCAAACATGTTAAAATGTAAGGTAAGGATGAAATTTTAATGTTTGCATTTTTAGGGCTTTAATTTCCAAACAGTTGTTTTCAAAACTTTAATTTGGAAAATTTTCCGAGGCAGTCTCCTCGAATCTTACCCCAGGGCCGGATTTAGGGGAAGCAGGGCTACTGCCCCGGGGCCTCCACAACAAAGGGGTCCCCACAATAAAATTTTTACAAAATATCCTATCTTTCACGGATCAAAAAAATCGAAAATATCGGATATATACATATATATCAAAGTATTCCGATATATATCAAAGTATCAGATATTTTCGAAAATATGATGATCTTTTCAAACCCTGATTAGGGCCTCCACTCCTTTGTTGCCCTGGGTCCTCCACACTTCCAAATCCAGCCCTGTCTTATCCCTTTCCCTAAAGTCATCAAAGATTACTTACATTTTGCATAGTTATAATTTCCATTTTGAAAAGTTTTCGTGGAAGCTCTTTCTAACCTTCCCTTTCCACCATCAAAAATCAACTTTTGTTCAAACAATTTCAATTTTGAAAAATTCCGAGTTGAGAGGCACTTAACTCTCCTCGTCCTAACATCCCAAAGATTGTCTAAAACTGCTATTTTGGAAATTAAACTTCTGACAATCTACTATGGAGAATTCTCCAATCCTATTCGTTCTCTTAAGCTGACTTAGAATTACATATTTTGGACGGAAAATTAATGGGACGAAAAATGTATTAGGGGATGATCCCAGACCGCATCCCGTTCCCTTACTTCAACAAAGGTTGCCTGCCGACTGAGCGTTTTAACGTTTAGGCGTTGGCATCTTACGCCTGAAGACACAGGTCGACACACCTGGTTTCAAATCGATGAATTTTCAAGGTGCATAAAATAGACAGCACCCGTGTCGTATGATTTTGTGGCATGTAAAAGATCCCTCGATTATTCGTTTGGCTTGAAGTACTCTTGGAAAAAGAATTTCCAGCTCAGTTTTGCATCATCAGAGCCCAGGTGCCTCCATCTGATATGGAAACTGTGCATCGATATTATCGTGGCACGCAGGGCCGATCCTAGCAGGTGTGCAGAGTGTGCACCGCACAAGGGCGGCCAAAGCTAGGGGCGGCAACAGGCCGCATCATATAGTTCTTTTAATCAAGCAAAATTCCTCAAGAATATATCACAAGATGACATAACAAGTGGAATTAATGTGCTCAATTTTAAATGCTCAGTTATCAAAGTAAGTGCCAATTTTCCAACAGCATAGCATATTAAGAAAAATGGAATGTTAAGAGAACATTGTGTTGCTCCATTATCCATTAAATATTAACTCTTTATGCATGCTTCATTTGGTTGCAAAAATTGTGACAGAACTGGTAATCAGGCATGGATACAGGAGAGGGGCAATGACGAAAATCCCCCCCCCCCTCCGAAGCATGAAAGGGTGCCTTCTATAGGCCACTAATGCTTCACCCAGCCTCCCAATTTTTATTGACCCTAAACAATGAAGACATATTTTGTGTAAAAAAAAATATGCTGATAGGATACTCTCGCAAATATTTCAAATAAGAAATTCTGTGTTCAGCAGTCGTGGAGACTGGAGAGGAGAGACAATGGAAAATTGCGACTCCCCTGAGAGTCAAACATGTATAATCAACGAACTAAAATTTTTAATTTTTCCCCTTTACAGCAATTTTTTCTAATTAAAATCACGAATGAACTGCCCGGTTTCGGATCAGGCAGGTGGACAGGACCTGTGCTCCGGGTTACAAATTTTGAGTGTGGCTCCAAAACGAAGATCCAAAAGAATGCCTTGACGAGACTAAAGAAGGCTTCAAACTGCGTTTTTAGGACTTTAATTTCGGAAAATTTCGCTGGTTGAACCACCGATTTTAAGGATCCAATTAAGTCTCTTATTCACCCTTTCTTCCCTAATGTAATCAAACATAGCCTAAAAATGATGGCTCCAAAATGTCTTTTCCGGAGACAGCCCTCCTAACGTCATCAAAAATTGCTCAATGGCACTTTTCGAATTTCTTTTTCGAAATGTTTGCGGTAAAGGGCCCTGAAATCCATTCCCTAACATTACTATCAAAGGTAGTCTGAATTAGCGTCTCTAGAGAGGCCCCCAATCCCATCCCCTCTCACTTAACGTATTCAAAAACAAACTGAAATTGCGTTTTTCAATCATCAGTTTCGAAGAACTTTGGGGGAAATAACCCGGATCCCCCTTTTCTCCAACGTAATCACTATAGCTCAAAATTTCGTTTTTAGACGGTTCCGTGGAGCCACCAAACCCTTCCTGCCTAAATTAGCTTGAAATTGACTTCAGTTTCAAAAAACAATTCGTGAGGGCACACTGAACCCCCGCTCGCTCTTTGTCCCATCGTTATCAAGCAATGCCTAAAATATGATTTTGGGACTTCCATTTCTAAAAAATTCCGAATGGCTTATGTAAATTTCCATGGCTCTAGGGCATCCGGCATCCCCCATCAATCGCCGAGGTGAGGTGGAGTAAAGTCTTAAGTTGTATTTTTCAGATATTAATATCGAAAAATATTCAGAAAGATCCGCTGAATCTTCCCGGTTTAATTAAAGTTCCTAAAGATAGCACAAAATTGTGCTTTTTAGAGCCCCAAAATCCTTTCTTCACAAAAATAACCTAAAATTGATTTTAATTTCGAAAAATATTTCAGTTCGGAATATTTTCCCATTTCCCCTATCGTGTCCAAATCTAGCCAAAAATGTATTTTTGAAACAATAGTGCCAATAAATCACCAGAAGAAATATGCCAGACCCCCTAACGTCACCAAAGACAGCATAAATTTGAGTTTTAAACATCAAATTCCAAAACTTTCGATAGGAGACGACAGAATCTTCCTCCCTCCAGCAATTTCAACAAAGATAACCCGAAATTGCCTGTTTAAAACTACTGTTTCAGAAAATTTTCGGGAAGAGCGCCGATCCTTCCTAAACTAAGGTCACAAAAAATAGCTGCAATTTGACATCAATTTTGAAGGAAATTTAGGAAAGAACTCCAACATTACTTTCCCCTCAAGGTTCGAAAAATTTCCTAAAATTTCAATTTTTGACGTCAATATTGAAAATTTCTCCATGGACCTTGAATGTTCCCGACTCTTGTCCTTGCAAACAAACACAACCAAAGATTAACTACAGCTACTTTTCATACGCCAATTTCGTGTAATTTCTGGGGACGATCCCCCCTACCCTTCCTCTGATGTCACCAAAGACAGACTATAAAATGCGTTTTTACGACTAGTGAATTTCGGTACTTATTACTTTCTTCAAAGATATAAATTGTACCTAAGGCGTTTCTAACTTTTTACATCAATTCATCCTTCTGTTTTTTTTTTTTTTTCTTTTTTTAAATTAGAACTTGATACAGAAATTTGAAGAAAGATTTATGTGGGCGTTAAGTATTAGTCAAAACATGCAAATTGCTCTTCAGGGGCGGCGCATTAGGTCTTTGCACACGGGCGGCCGACACCCTAGGATCGGCCCTGGTGGCACGGAGCCACATGAAAGAATGGATGCTATATCGGGAGATCGCACTAGGTCTACAAAAGGGAAAGCCTCTAACACAGCCTCATTAGAAATAAACTAAAAAAAGACAAAGATTGCTAACAACTGCAGTTTTTTTTTTTCTTTTTTGGAAAATTTTCCTCTGATGCTTCTATAACCCCTTCCTCCCTTCCCTTTTTCAAATTTTGTTTACAGAATTAAAATTTTGAATCATTTAAAATTTTGTTTTGAGCCTTCAAGTTCGAAAAATTTCAAAGTAAGGTCTTCTTAACATTCCTTCTCTTCCTTATATTATTAAAGATTGTCTAAAATAGCATTTTTAGAGCTACTATTTAGAAAACTTTCCTGAGTGTAACCCCTCCCTATTTATTTACAAAATTTACCTATGACGCAATTTTCACATTGCTCTTTTTTTTGTTGAACAATCACGAATTGCTTATTGTTTTCACTTGACCTTTGAACAACTTCCGTCCTTTGATTTTATTTTTCTATTATGATGCAGGCGTCCCCGTGCCTCAGAATTGAATTAGTGAAACACCGTTTATAACTTTCTCTTTCATACGTTTTTATCAATTATATGTTTTTAAAATTGGTCCCTGCAGAGTCTAATGCAGATTAACCTATGCCTATTATATATTTTTTCACTTGTACTCTTTTTTCATGCAGTTTCTTCAAAAACGTATAAAAGGTGCTTCACTGTATTTATAAAAGACCTTATCGTCTTTACACAATATTTTTTTCGCGAAAAAAGTATCCAGCACATAGCATTCAGCACATAACAACCAGCCCCTGGCATTCATTTGAATTTTAACCCTCTGATGGTTCTGAGTCATGAGTAAGATGCGTGAAATTCTTCCCCATAAAATTTTTTTGGGGGGGAACTTGCCATGTAAATCAAGTGCGCTACCTTCTATCAATGCCTAGCTATCGCCCTGTGCTTGAGACCATTTGACAAAGAACATTTAGCATCAGAAAAATAAGTTTAAAATGCTTCTGAAACGTGCTCGCTAGGGCGTAATAAGACATCCAAAACCGTCAGTAAGTTAAAGTCTTAAATTCCAATTATAGTTGCGATAAGAGCCATTAATAGAAACAAGAAACCCAACGACTAGGGTCCTATCGCAATTCGTAATTGCAAAGAACATAATCTGATTTCAAGATCTCAAAATGCAAATTATTTTTGCACATAGAAAAAGGATTAGTAATATGTGTGCTACACATAAGCATAATTCTACTAATTCCAGATTCCACATAAATAACACAAGTCTTCTAATTTGTGTGCTCATATTTTAGTAAGGACTCCCACTTATTAAACCAAACGTTAGATCCGCTCTCTCTCAGACCACTGTCTTATAAATAGAGAATTGGAAATCACAAGAATCAGAATCTGTTAACTGATTGGAAAATTATCACTAATGTATGCATTAATTGCCAAGTTACTTTGACAATTTTTTTTTGTGGTTGCCAAAAAATGTAAAAACGAGCATGTATTTACTTATTTGTTAGGGGGGGGGGGTCTTTATACGTGCCGTTCAAAAGGGGCTCAATTTTTCCCATTTGCACGGAGCGGATCAAAAGCTAAATCTGGCCCTGCTCCTTGCACCAAGATGTGTGGACTTGAGAGATTTGACTGCATTTCTAAATGTAGTGTATAGTAAACAAAAGCAGCTGTTTAGAATTTGGATAAAGTTGTGGGGAAACACTAGGACATTAAATGAAAATTTTATAATGAGGGGATACTCACAAGGATGAAAATCTTCCGCGGATCCGCGATTTTCCGCTTTTTGCATTTTTTTCAATTCCCGGCTGCCGAGCATTTTCAAGCGATTGATCGCGATCGCGTTCTTTCCGTCATGATTTTTGCTGTCTCACGTGTTCTGTCTAAGGTAGAAAGAAGAAAGGAACTTTGTTTCGTGACGTAGAAAGCGTCAGCGTTTATGCATTTCGAAATCCAATTGCATCCGCTTCCATAACACTCGCTCATTTTTGTCTACTATGCCATCCTATCACTTAAACCTTTATAACTTTGTGTAGACTACTATTTTCAACCCTTGTATGTATTTTATTTTTTACTGAAGACTTTTACGCTCATTGTTTTGCCACGTCCATTTCACAGCTACTTTCTAGCGATCGCGCAAATCCCCCTCACCTCCCTTCTGCCCCGACCTTTCCAACAGGACTCTTGCTGAGGCACATGTTCTTTCTTGAGTAGAAAGAAGTACTTTTTGCTGTTGGTGAAAGGAGTGAAGGGGGAAATGATGGAGAGTGCCGGTGTTGGGTGCAATCGTTAGATGTAGCTTTTGAAAGCCGATTGCATCTGCTTCTGTAACACTCTCTCATTTGTATCTGCTATGCCATTCTACTGCTTAGACATTAATACCTTTTTGTAGACTAATATTTTCAACCCTTCTTATACTTTATTTATTTATTTATTTATTTATTTATTTTTTATGAAGACTGCCATGCCCATTCAAAAATGTTTATCCTATTCCATTCGAGTTAATTTAAGCCAAAATCATTCTTCAAATCTAGTTTTAATGCTTATCAGGCTTACCAAAGATATAGCTCTTGAAGATCTTAAGAAATTCAAATTTATTTTAATTGTACTGTGCTATTTTATTATGACAGACATGTAAATATAGGAAGTTGAAGATGCTTATGTTCTCAAATCATGACATAGTGTTTCAAATTTTTTTATCAATTTAAAAATAATCATTTTTATTCTAGTGCCTAAAATGACCATCAAAGCTCAAAAAGTTTTAGATTGGGTTTAATTTCTTAATGATTTTTATAGAATATCTATACCCAGCTGCTCCACAAAATTTCAAAATGCTCCTCAAATTGCTTCTCCAAGGTTAGCCACACTGATAATGTCATTTTTTAATTATGGTGTCCAGTGATTCAGCTTGTATTAAGTGTTTAATTATATGGAAGTTTTATAGCATTAGATGTCAAATTTTAAAGTTTTAATTTCACCTGATTTGTGGGCTGTGGGAAATTGAAAGTGGTAAATGGAATTGATATATCTGTTGAAATCTTAAATAAATGCAAGCTTACTCTATTTATTCATTTGTTAGCATTTCTACTAGTAAAATAAAACATTTATCTATTAATATTTAAAAAACAGTACAGTATCAATATAATTTCGCATAATGTAAAAAATATGCACATACTCAAATTTTAAGTTTCGCAATTTTTCCTCTTTTTTGACTTCGGGCTGTTTTCATCCCTGTACTCAAAAGGTTGAAATAGTCAAATAATATTGCTGTCTTTATCCTCTTCCGAATTATTTCACATTTAAAGAAGAGTCTCCCTTCCACTTTCAAAAATGAATTCTTACCATGAAATGGGCCCTATTCACCTCAATCTGGCTACTGGTCCCTGTAGACTTATGAACTTTCTTTTGTTGTCTTATTTAATTTAAAGCAGTCCCTAATTTCTCATGGCAAAAGTGTCCATATGTTTTGATTCTTTTTTTTGTTGGGGGGGGGGGGTACGGAACAGGGAACCCCGCTCTGCTATGCCATCTGGGGCTTCCAGAGAACGGACCTTTCGGCCGGGGCCCCCTTACCCATAAGGGAACGAGATCTAAACCACTTATGGATTTTTTTAAATATTATTTACTAAAATATTTCTTTACTTTATGGTATTTTTAAAAAATGGCTTCAAATATTTACATGTCCCCCAAGAAGTTGGCTCAAGTGCACATGCCTAAGTCATGTATGAGCAAGATTCAAAAAAAGTAATCATCGTTTTTGAAAGAAAATATCTTTAATATGAAACATATCGTCGCCTTAGAGCAACAGGAAGATATCTTATCCCAGAAACAACACTATATCTTACTGCTGCTCTGAGGCGACAATATCTAACTTAGTGTATTATTTGAGTTTCACTTTTCTATATTGTGTCAATTAGCATTCCTTCATTTATTTAAATTTAGATCCATTAATAAAATACAATATTTAATCTCATAAAAGGACCTTCCACAGAAAAATTCTATGTATAAAAAAATTGCTGTAGTATGAGTATGTATGTGTGTGTGTATGTTCCTTATGCAGATCCACAGTTTACATCAGATATTTGTCAAATTTAGCACAGAGGTCCTTTGATGTTCAGAAATTCACATGGGGAAGGCAGCTGGTTGGAATTTTTACAAAATCCAAAGAGGTCTAAATTTAAATTTTGAGTCATTAAACTGCTCTTTTGTACCCATTGACTGAAAATTTCAGTCTATTTTATTAATTTTTTCTTTTAATTAGGCCTGTTTTTTGAACCCTCCTCACTTGGGTCACCTTTTGCTGTACAACATAGGCACAAACTAGGGGGGGGGGGAGCAAGTGCCCCCTACTTTTTTGACTTATAGGCAGAGTTATTATTTTGCCCCCCTAGTTTTTAAGCAAAAGATTTTTTTAAATTGTTTTTCAAACGATCTATATACCTTATTTTCAAATGATAATAAAATGTAATTCGTATATTACCGATGCAATTTTAATGAATAATATCAAAAAATTGTATCTTTGTAGTCAACCACCAATTAGTAATTTCAACCCATAATTTATCTGTTTTTAAACTGCAACACAGAGGCTCAATCAGAAACCCAGAAGAATCCCGTGTACCTGATCCCAAAGTGATGATGACCCCCCTCCCTCCCAATATATATAGGCCTAGTTTTCTAAAATCCTAGTTAACTAAAATCCTGTAATCCTAGTTTACTAAATTTAGGTAGTAAACTCGGATTACATGGCCAAAAAAAATGAGTGTTTTTGAGAAAGAGCGGAAATGTTGCTGCATTTCGGAAGTTTTTCTCAAAGCAAAATTTACTTTTAATAGTTTAACTGGCGATTACATGAATGAATTTACAACCATGTAATAGAAGGGTCAAAACAGATTAGTGGCGCAACCAGAAAGGGGGTCCACGGGGCTTGTCCCCCCCCCCCATGAAAATATGACCTTTCAATCATGTTTTTAAGACTTGAATTTCAGAAAGTATATGGGCAAAGGTCCCTATATCGCCCTTCTCCAATATCATAAGCTATTAGGTTTCTTAAACGACTTACAAAAATTTTAAGTGGAAAAGCCTCTGAATAGAAAACATTGCTTTAGTTTTTAGCACCTAAATTTTGAAAATTTTACCAGGGAAGAGTTTCAGGACCTTGTTCCCATAAAATCTTCAAGGTTTGTCTAAAATTGCGTTTTTGAAACTTTAATTTCGAAAACTTGCAGGGGTAAGGAGGAACTGATTTCAACCAAAAAAAAATCTATAGAGACAGTCCCTATGCTCCATCCCTTACCCTAACGTTGATAAATATGGCCTACAATCGCGTTTTTAAGGCTTCAATTGCTAGAAATTTTTGCTGAGACCCCTGTAAATTTTGTTCCCCTAACATCAGTGAACAAAGTGTAAAATTGCATTTCTAAAGCTACAAGTTTCAAAAATTTTCCAGGGAGAATCCCGCGGGCCCCCCTTTTCTATCAGATCAAAACATTTCTTCCCTTTTTTGATATGCTCCCCCCCCCCTCCCCCTAAAAACTTTTTTCTGGTGCGCCACTGAAATAGAATGTCTCTTGCATTATATATTTTAAATGGATGGCAGAATATGAATCAAATAAATTTCCCTTTAAGAAAAAGTCCCCCCCCCCCCACTTCAGGTGGCCAAGTTATGCCTCTGCTGTACAAACCCTGACAATGATCTAGTTAATTATAAAAACAGACCGTTTGCATCATTTTTCATTTTGAAATAGACTTTATTAGAGTCGGTGTTTGTTTTTGAAGTCGACTAGTTCATGCTTGATGTTTTTTGCATCGTCTAACTCTTATTTTTGAATTTTAAAAAAATGTCACTAAAAAAATCTGATTACATTTGTGAGAGCTCAGTTATGATCAAAGTTGCAGTGAAGCACCAAGCAGTGATGGGGTGACTTCCAATGAGCTAAGGAAAGAAGCTTTTGCCAAGAAGCGAAGAAGGCAGATTTGTGGTGGTGTTGGGGGGGGGGGCAGACCCTTAGTCTTGGGCTATATCACTTCTCTCTATTTGAGATCAATGTACATATGTATGTTTTTAAGAAATTCTATGTTTATTTATTGGGCAATGTTTTAATTTTCAATATGCATGTTTGAGACTGATGCCACATGTTTCTGTTTAATGTTTTCGCCGAATTTTCTAAAGGAGACCTTTTATATTTCTCGTTCGGATTTAATGTTATTAAAATTTATGTAAATAAACTGCTTGATGCTCAAATTTTATTGTATTTCTTTTTTTTATTTTCAGTGGATGTATATTGTTCCGTTTGTGATATTTTTGTTCATATCTGGAGCATCGGGACCCGAAGGGCAAGGTGCAGGACGCTGAAGTGAATTGTGCATTATTAGCAGATGCATTCACTATATTCAATATTGACTGGAAGCAATATGTTTAGTATTCTAAAACCGATTTCACTAAGCATATTCTTACATTTTTCTTTCGTATTGTGACGAATTCATTATAAATTATCGTATCATCACAAGAGATATGATCATTTGATATTGTTTGGAAATTTTGTTTTTGTATTTATGCAATAATAATAAAGTTTTGTTGTTTTCGATAGAAAAAAATTTTTTTTACAGAAAAACTGTCTTAAAGGATAAATTTATCTGTGGTTTTTAAGACAGGTGCACATTAGGGTTGATCACGCCAATCATTTCAAATTTTCCTTGGGGAGGAGGGGGGGTACTCGGGTGGAAAATATGTTCCAAATGGCACCAATGTCTGATACATCCTTATAAAAAGAACAAGTTCATGATTTTTGCGGCAAAAATGCGATTTTATTTCCCAAAAACATTCACTACTAGAAAATAAATAACTGGCATTCACTTTTTGTCATTCAAAGCCAAAAAATGAGCATATAAGTGAAAAAGATGGAACAAGAATCCTTCATTTTCTTCGTTTTCTCTGAAAATTATGTACTGTACTTTTAAGTTTCTATACTTTTGCATCCGGTAAATTTTTCAATTATTTTAAAAAAAAGGAAGTTATTTTATCCAATGCTACTTTAAATTGGCACATGTTAGTTTTTTTTTTTTTTCATTTTTTAAACAAAATTGAGAAGTACCAATAATTTAATAATATAGGTGTAGAAAAATGTCTTAAGAGTTCATAAAATTTTTCAAATTTATTTTGAAAAATAATGCATTTAAAGAAGTAAAACTTCTACCATGCTCGCATGTATCAATGTCTTTTGAAATATTAAAATGCATAGTTTTTAGCACATTATCTACTAGCTACCACCAGGAGTGGATACAAGGGGAGAGTCATGGAGTCATGACCCCCCCCCCCCCCCCGCCAAACCGTCAACAAATATATAAAGGTGACGGTGTTTGTTCCTTTTTTTGTACCTGATGGCCAGATGACCCCAGAGTACCTACAACTTTGAAACTTGGCACAAAATTGGAACGTACCATGGGGGTGTGCACCTTGAAGCCCAAATTCCAAATTTCTTATTAGTTTTTTCTTAATTCAATGTTTTAAGTGATTTTTAGCCCATTTTTGTGTTTACTTCATCACAGATAACAACCAATCGCGCCAGAAAATCATTTTTTGTACTATAGTGTATTGAATTGAATTTCAAATTTAATAACCGAAAAAATTTTGAAGATTGACCAATTTTTGAAAAAATCTTTATTTTGCGTTTTTTTCCGGGTTTACCTTTTTTCTAAACCTATCCCGCCAAAAAGTATGAGAGATTTCTTTTCTGAAAATTTAGTATGCGGTAGTCGAAGCATTTCTCCCTCTTCAGAAAAAAAAAAAGTTTTCAAAAATACGCGATAGTTTTTTTTTTACAATTTTTTTTTATGAAATTTTGAAAAACACTTAATTTTTTTATTTTTCCTGGGTTTAATTCTTTCTAAACTCATCCCACAAAAAGTTTGAGAGATTTCTTTCTGAAAATTTAGTATGTAGTTGTTAAAACATTTCACCTTCTTCATAATTTTTTTTTTTTTTTAGAAATATGCAATAGCTTTTTTTTTACAATTTTTTAAATTCAAAGTGATACTTTTTATCTTCTATCGTCGTTCCAATCAGGGGAAAAAAGCTTTCCTCCTTCTGTGAAGTCATTGTAGGGAGAAACTGACGTCATGCCTGGATTTCGTTTGGACACACACACGTTTCGCTGAATCCATTTTAGTGAGTTTTTTTTTTTTTTTTTTTTTTTGCAAACGCTACTTTTTGCACACTACGGGGAACAAGGAGAGAGCTTTTTTTTTTAAAGCTATTTAATTAAAAGAAAAAAGCGTACAGTTTTTTGAAAACTGGAGTTTGATCTAGAAAATATTTTACTCAAATTAATATTGATATAGAGAGGTATATATTGTTTAATACAGCCGCCAAGTTTATTCAAGCAGCCGCCGAAGGCGGGAACCTTTTCGTACAAAGGCGAACCAGCTGGTCGCCGCAGGCGGCTAGTATTGAATAAAATATAAATGATTTCAGTAGTCCTTTCACTTCATTAATTATTTTTTAAAGTAAATATTTGAAAGTACTTCGTTTCTTTGCTTATGAAATCAATTTGTAACGTTTAAGACGTAGTTGGTGCCTTATTTCGATTTGACCTTTTACCAATTTTACTTTTTTTATAGACACCAAAGCTGTTTCGGAAATTTTTCGCATCCAAAATTGCAGTTTCGTTCATAGGGGGAAGAGGTCATTCTTAAGCATGACCCCTCCCCAGTAAAATTACCATATTATCTACCGGCTTCCCATTTCGTTTGTAAGAAAGTTCTTCTGGTGCCAGGAGAAATTTGAACTAATCAAGAATGACAAAGTCAGCAAAAAACCTGGGTACTTCAAAAAAAAAAAAACATGGACCTAGGGTATTTTCTTTAAAAGTAAACCTGAAACATACCAGTTAACTTTTCTTGGTGGTGGGACGGGGGGGGGGGGGGGAAGGGGAGCTGCCCTACGCTTTGTGGGAGTTCTTCTGAGAAGTTAGAGACCAAATGGATCCATAGACTTCTTGTTATGTCTTTTCTTTCTTTCTTTTTTTTTTTTGGTATTTCTTTGTTTATATGTTAATCTGTTGTGGTGTCAGAATTGTCTTTTGTACCCGCCATCGGAAATTTAAAAAACAAAAACAAAAAGCTCAGATAAATTGACACACGCATAATAATACACTCAGTCAATTACTACACTATCATCAATAATTGGACTTAATCTGAGAACTTTAGCACATTGTGTTTTCTACTTTGATCTCTCAAACCAGAACTGTACCACCTTTCGATAATGGGGTTGTTTCCTTCAGTCAAATGTACTACTTTTAGTCACTGAAATTGATAGAATGAGTAAAAAAATAACATGGACCCAGAAAATACTTTCATTTTCCCAACAGTTATTTTTTAATTAATTTTTTTAAATGTCCGATTTTGAAAGCAAGGCGTGGTCTTTATGACGTCACAAATGATGCACTTTGGCGCATCTTTCTACCACGTTTCCATGTTATGATAATCAAGAAGCAAATTAAATATTGCGCTCTACGCTTGCTATCAACCATATCGTTGCCAATACACGTGAATATAGATGCGAATTAAATATTTTTCTCCGTGAATGGCAACACTGAATGGAATTTCATCATTTGTGATGTCACACGACAGAAACGTAAACAATAAAAGCTCACCGATTTAAGTAATTTTTTAAAAATATTTAACTTGAGCAAATTATTTAAAAAATGGTTAGATCCTATATTTTTAAGCATGCTCTTTCAGATAAAAATACTTTTAAAATTTTGGGAACGAAGTGGTTGACTAGAGTGGTTGTAACTTTCAAAAAAAACGTAACATTTCTGCGTCCTGACACTATGTGTATTAACAACGGGAGAGGCTGCCTGAAAATGGGGCGTACGGCAGTAGCGTAACTTGAAATATTCGGGCCCCCAGCAAAATCTGATTTTGGGCCCCCTACTAAAAATTGTATTAATCTACATTCAGGGGTGCCCACCCCCTAAATATCGCGAAGACTTCCCCCAAAAGCAAGAATCCATCCCCCCCCCCCAAAAAAAAAAGTGTTGGAATAAGGAAGGCTCGGGGTCTTTCGTCGTACAGTTTTTGAAAGTGAAGTTTTAAAAACGCAATTGTAAGCAATTTTTGGTAACGCAGTGAAAAGGGGTCAATAACTCTCTTCCTGCAATATTTTGGTATTGCAGTTCGAGAACCGCAATTTTAAAAAACCTTTAATGATTTTAAAACAACGGTTTTCGGGAGCTATCCCCGGAAATTCTTCGAAATTGAACTTCTAAAAATGCAATAGGCCACCTTTGATGACGTTAGGTGAAAAGATGAGTTTCAGAAATCGGCCCCAGAGTTTTCCGAATTTCCAAAATAGTGATTTTAAATGTTCTCCAGCGATGTTAGGAGTATGGGAGGTTTAGGAGCCTTACCTGTAATTCCGTAAGCTTTTACACACGTGATTGGGAGTCCCCTTTTGGAGAAGATACAGGGACTGTTCCGAAAATCTCTCGATATTGAAGTTCCAAAAACGTAATTTTAGATACCTTTGTTAATGAAAGGGAGGGGGGGGAGGGTTCCGCGGGATCTGCCCCAGAAGTTTTTCGAAATGGAACTCTTAAAAACGCAACAGGGCCGGACTAATACTCCGTCAGTCCGTGTCCCTGCACGGAATAAAATATTTGAGGGGCGCAAAATTGCCAAATCAAAATGAGAGAAATATTGCGACCGAGCGGTTAAAAAAAATGGTTCCCTGGAAAACATTCTGACGCCATCTTCAAATGAAGGCGATCTGCGATATCCCCCACAAGTTTAAAGTAAAAGGTTTTAGTTCTTGTCTAACGTTAACTAAGTAGAAACTTTAAATCATTTTAAACGAAGGGGAATCATCACCAGCAGGGACGCCCTCCAAGTTAAAATTTTTGAGAGGGGAGAAATCCTCAAATAGCAAAACGGGGCTCCAAATTTTGTAGAATGATAAAATACGGATTTGCACACAAATGTACTTACATCTACTAAATAGTTACATTTAGGCATTTAAGTATTTCAATTATGTCTCCGAATTTTCAGAACCGTGAGCCAAATTTTGCCGAATCATGAATTTTTTGGGAGATTACAGTGACCTCTTATCTCAATGCCCCCAAACATCTTAGTCCAATCCAATAGATTTTTGTAATGTAGCGAAGGGAAACCCTGCACGGCGTTAAAGATGAAAAGAAAAAAAGGACAAAAGTTTTTTTTCGTTAAAATTTCAGAAGAAAATGCAAATTAAAAAATAAATATATTTAGTGAAACATCTAAACCAACTAAGAGCCGCTGAGATGAACGTTTTAAACAGGAAAGAAAATACGCAACTGTAAAAGGATTGATTTTCGCGAACCGTTAATTTTCGTGAAAATGAAGATAACGGTGATTTTACGAGCTGAAAAATTCGCGAATTTTGTATGTACCGAAAGGTGAAAATCCGACGAAAAAAGAGTTCGAGAGGTTTCAATTTTCGTAATTACGACGATGTCACGAAAATCACGAAAATTAAGGCCATGCGAAAATAAGTGCTTTTATCTTTTATAACTGCTCAAATCAGTGCATTACAGAAACTCATGGCAAGCTTTAGACTAAAAAATGTATTAATTTATGAATAAGCAAGATAGCTTCTGGGGAGCTAATGCTTTTTTTCTTTCTGTTTTTCTTACTTTCATTTTTCCCCCCTTACTATGAAGATTTTGCAGAAGATTCCAGAGGCACGATATTTAAAACAAAATAAAGTGGAAAAAGTAACTATAGTTATTACACAAAAGTCAAAAATAAAATAAAATAATAAATAAATAAAAACACCTCAGTCCAAAGCTATGAAATATTTGACTGGGGCTTTAGGCGTTTGAATTTCAAACATATTAAAATGCAAGGGAAGGATGAAAATTAAAAATTTTAATATTTGCTTTTTTAGGGCTCTAATTTCGAAAGAGTTCTAAGGGAAAGTCGTAAAAACCTGATCCCTATGATATCATCGAAGATTGTCCACAATTGCGTTTTCAGAACTTTAATTTTGAAAAATTTCCGAGATGGTGAGCTAAATCTCATCCCTTCCCAAAACACCATCAAAAAATTGCTTACAATTGTGTAGTTATGATTTCAATTTTGAACCGCGGAAGCATTTCCGAACCTCCCCAACCCATCATTAAAGATCAAATATTGTTTAAACGATTTCAGATTCGAAAAAATTCTGAGAGGAGAGCCACTTAATTCTCCTCATCCACACATTTTGAAGATCGTCTAAAACTGCAATTTTGGAAATTAAACTTCCGACAATTTTCTATGGAAAATTCTCCAATCCCATTCCTTTTCTCTTAGGGCAAACAAAGATGACCTACAATTTCGTAATTTGGACGAAAAATGTATGGTGGATGATCTCAGACACCATACCGTTCCTTTACTTCAACAAAAGTTGCCTGCCGACCGAGTGGTGTAGTGGTTAGGCGTTGCATCTAACGCCAGAAGACGCAGGCTCAAACCGGGCTCCAATCGGTGGATTTTGAAGATACAGAAACTAGACAGCGACAGGACCCTATGATTATATAAAAGATCCCTCGATTATTCGCTTGGCTTGAAGTACTCTCGGAAAAATTAAAATTCCTAGCTCAGATTCGCATCATAAGAGCCCTCTTCATTTGATAAGAAAACTCGGCTTCGATATTCTCGTGGCATCTGCCGATAGCTGTGTTACATTAAAGAATGCCCATTAGTACAGAATAAAAAAAGAAAGATTGCTAACAACTGCAAGTTTTATTTATTTTTATTTATTTTTTGGAACATTTTCCTGCCTAGACATTTAAACAACCCCTTCTTCCCTTCCCTTTTTTAAATTTCGTTCAAAGAACTAAAATTTCGAATTGCTTAAAATTTCGTTTTGCCGTTTTGAGCCTTCAATTTTGAAAAAATCTGAAGTAAAGTCCCGTTAACATTCCTTCTCTTCCTAATATCATAACACAATGTTTATATTGCTTTTTTTTTAAATCTATATAAATTATCACAAATTACATATTGTTTTTACTTGAGCGTTGAACGACGTCCGTTCTTTGATTTTATTTTTCTATGCTTATAATGCCGGCGTCCACGAGCCTAGGAATCAAATTATTTATAAACGACCTTCTCGTAATATTTTTAATGCAAAAACAGTATCCAACACGCAGCACATAAAATCCAGCATCGGGCCTCTGGCATTTATTTAAATTTTAATGTCTTGAATTCAAATTATAGTTGCGATAAAAGCCATTAGTAGAAACAAGAAACCCAACGAGTAGGGTCCTATCGCTATTCGGGATTGCGAAAAACATAACTGGTTTCAAGATCTCAAAATTTAAACTATATTATCTTTTTTTTTTCACATAGAAAGAAGATTTGTAATATGCATGCAGCACATGAGCATAATTTTAGACTAATTCTAGATTCCACATAGACAACACAAGTCTCCTCATTTGTGTGCTCATATTCCAGTGAGGACTCCATCTTAAACCAGAGTCTAGATCCGTGCTTTCTCAATTCGCTGGCTTATGAACCGAGAATTAGTTCTGTAACTGTTTAGCTATTTTTGAAATCAACAGAATTAAATCAGTAATCCATTTGTTTTACAAAATGAGGTACTTTTAATGAAACTTATTATTAATATTTACACTAATTATTACCAAGTTACTTTGACACATTTTGTGCATTTGCTAAAAAAATTTTAAAAACAGCATGTATTTATTTATTTATTTGGGGGAGGAGGGGTTCTTTATACATGCAGTTCAAAAGGGGCGCAATTTTTCACTTTTGCACGGAGCTGTTCAAAAGCTAAATCCGGCCCTGAACGCAATTGTAGGCCACTTTTGATGACGCTACAAGAAGGGATGGAATTGGGAACTCTGCAGTAGAATTTTCGAAATTGAAATTCCAAAAACGCAATTTTAAGCAAATGTTGGTGATATTAAGAACGAAAACAAGTTTTGGGGACCTTCTTTGAAAATGTTTCGAAATTGAAGTTTTAAAATCGCGATTGTAAAGTTATCCTAAAACTGCCTTTATGGAACTTCGATTTCGAAAAATTCTGGTCCGCTGCAAGTTCGAAAGTGGTCAACAAATGCGTTTTTAGAATTTTATGTAAGGAAAAGGAGATCGAAGATGAAACTTACGGAAATATTTTGATATTGAAATTCCCAAAACGCAATTCTAGATGATCTTTCGGTAATTTTAAAGGACTCGGGGTCCAGGTGGTCTGATGGAGAGGGCAATATATGATACTTTTTTCACCGTGCCAAGGTTTAGTTTTCACGCTCTGCTATTTGAGGCCCCCAAATGGCTAAAATTGTTTTAGCAAATGGCAAAAACTGTAATGTTTGGCTACAAGAGAACCCTGAAAATCGTTAGTCTTAGGGGGCCCTTGGTCAATAGGTTCTGGGGCTCTAGGGGGCCCAGAACCAATATAAGCATTTGAAACTAAGTTTGATTTAGGGAGAAATTTCATAAAATTGAAAACAAAGTTCAAAAACTTTTGACCCCTTCCGACTCTCCCCCCGCCCCTCCCACAATCCAGGTCTAACCCAAAAACTTCTCTTGATTGTCTTTCTTCGAGCTCCCGCACGATCAGAACTTTTTCCTTTTCTTTCAGGGATTTTCCCCTTCTCTCCATAGCAGGTGGTCTAGGGAAGGCAATATTACCAAGACAAGAGCCAAGTTTGGTTTTCGCGCTTGGAAGTTGGGCCGTGGGCCCTCTTCTCTCTACTCAGAGCCTGTTTACTGAGGCGGTGGCAAAGCCCCTACTTTTTGGGGGCCGCAAATGGCTGAAACTGTTTTAGCAGATGGAAAAAATCGTAATGTTTATCTACAAGAGGGCCCTGAAAAAGTGTTTTGCCTAGGGCCCCAATGTCGTAATCGGGGGCCCTTTTTCAACATGTTCAGGGGCTCTAGGGGGCCCCAGAAAAAATTTAGCATTTCAAACAAAGTTTGATTTATGGAAAAATTTTATCAACTTGAATGAAAATAAAGCTTAAAAATTTTCGGGCCCCTTCTGACTCCGCCCCCCCCCCCTCCGCGTCGCGGGGTCTTGCGGTACGTAGTTACGCCACTGGCGTATGGTCACCTTATGCATTAAAGAAACTATGCAGTTTTTGCTTGAAAAAATAAATTGATAAATGAACATAATGAGCTTCAGAGGGGTCACTGACGCGAAACATTTATTTTAAAATCGAAATAGGCCGCTCGTGTATTTCGAGTAGAAATGTTCAAACAGTGACAGAAAGAGCAAGATTTAAATGAAAAATCACTCTAGTAGTTGTAAATGTTTGAAGGAGAGTAAGTGAGCGAAAGTAAAACAAAACTTTAACCAGAGGTTCAAAAGGCATGAAATACAAAATAAAATGGAGTGGAAAAACTTACTTATGGTTTCACTGCGATACTACGAACTACAACCTGAGTCTAAAGTAATAAAAGTTTTCTGAGCGCAAAATTTCAAAACTTTTTTTTTCTAAGGCCGCAAAAGTTTATGTTTCAAACAAATAAGAAAAAAAAATTATGGAATAGCAAAACAATAAATATTTTTGGAAAAGAAAAGCTGGGAGAGGATTTTCCACAACATTTTAAACTAAGTAAAAGAAGATAGGGTTAGCTTAGGAAGGAGAGAGGAAAATCCAAAACCTAACTTTTGTGTCACCGCTCGCCAGAAGTAGAGTAAAATAACGTTCCACGGGACAGCCCGCCCCCCCCCCCCCCCCCTCTAACATTACCAAAGCTAGCCTATAATCGCCCATTTTTAGACTATAATTTTGTAAAATTCCCAAAGAGGTCCTCCGAGCCACCTCTTCCGCTAACATCACCAAAGGTTGTCTAAAATTGCATTTTTAGAGCTATAAATTCGAAAAATATCCGAGGTGAGCACCTTAGATCTTCCTTCCTCCTGGATCACAAACGTTGTATTAGTACCTTGTACTTTTAGGACATTAATTTCGAAAACACACGGTTTGCAGTGTTAATTCCGCGGATTTTTTTTAAATACTATTTATTTCTTAATTTTTAATTATTTCATTAGAAAAGTTCTGTGCTACGCCAATGACATACACACACACAGAGAGAGAAAAACAAAATAAATGAATGAAATAAAATATAAACAGAATAAAATCAAATAAAATAAATAATTTGAATTAAAAATAAATTCTGACATCAAGATTTTGTATGTAATAACTTTGTAAGTTGTATGAAAAATTAGTTGTTTAAGTTCATATAAGGGAATGTTTTCTCTCATATTCTTTATCCATGTACTAGTATAAGGTCTAAAATTCATTCCATACCACTTCCATACGCCAATTCCATACCACTAAATCTTTTAATAAATTTCAATATATAAATAATAAAATCCCCTCCTCTTCCTGAAAACCACGCCATATCCCCCCCCCCCCTGTGGGCACCCCTGTTCCGAAACCGTTTTTGACCCAAATGCCATCAAAGATGCCTGAAATCATTTTTTGACCTCTTACGAAAAATTGCCGGGGGATGATCCCCGAACTTATTCTCTCCCTTAGATCACAAAAGATTGTGTAGAATTGCATTTCGTGAAGTTTAAATTTAAAAATTTTACAGGGAAGAGCACCCAAACTCCCTAGAGCTACACCAGCGGTTCCCAACATTTTTTGCCTTGCGAATCCCTTCCAAAATCTGTACGAGTTTAGCGAATCCCTTGTGCACAGAGTACTAAGAAAAAGAAATCCCCCCCCTCACACACGCACAGTAAAATTTTAGAGATTTTCTTTTTTCTTTTTTTTTTTTTGAGAGACCTAAATAATAATTGCAAAATTTTGAAGTACAAACATTGCTACAAGCTAAAATGATACGTAGTTGAAAAATTATTACAAAACAAATTCAACGGAACAAACCCAGTGATAATTCTTTGTGTTTCTGCCCCCTTTGAAAAGAAATCTTAATAGAATGGTTGTGGAGTAAAGGATATTAAAGTTAGGTTAGTTCATTCTCCTTCATACGTCACCAAAGACGGTCCTTGACCCCTTTCTCCCTAACATAATCAAAGATAGTTTAAAGCTGGGTTTTTGGAAAGCAAATTTCAAAAGTTCTCCAGAAATGAGCTCCGAACCCCATCCCACCCTCTTACGTAATTATAAGTGACCTACAATAATTTTTGTAGGACTTACATTTCGAAACTTTACTAGGGGAGTTCCCCCGACTCCCTCTCGCATTGGCGGCTCTAAGGTGTGGGCAAGGGGAGCAATTCCCCCTCGTCGGAGACCTCTTGCCCCCCCCCCCCCCCAACATCGGGGAAAATTCCTAGTTCCGTCGGGGAACTTCAAAAAATGACAATGCAAGAAATTGAATTGCTAAAAAACTGTTCTTTCAATCACATGTTCGTTCAATGTTGCTGAAATTCGTTGTTTGCTACTTCCAAAAAAGACATGTTTTTCAGCAATGTCCCGAGCAGTTGTCTACCAATAACATCCTCTCGTCGGGAGCTCTGGGGCATTGCGTAACCATCGATGGTTGTGGTTGTGGGTATTGCTGCGTCGCGGCGTCCGAGTCGCGGCGATAAATATTTCGTTCTAACAACCCGCTACCTTACCTTGGCGACGGAGCAATTTTGATAACCCTACACCAAAGCTGATTTCTATTCTATTCTATTCAAGAGTCACAACTGACTTCAACTGTATTTTTTTATGCCGAGGACTGCATACTATGTGCCTTGCCTCTATTATTTTATATACCGATAGATGGCAGCACCATCACCGGATCGAACAGTTAGTGAGAATTTTGAACTAGCCCAGGAGCTAATAGCTACCTAGTACTAGCACCCCCAGAGGTATCGTTTCACTTGGAGGACATTGAGACCACGAGCATATTTAACGTCGCCCAGTAAAGCTGATTTGCTATTCGTTTGGCCAATCAACCATTTCAGAATTCACCTTTACAAAATTGTAATTTATTTATCCAATATTTTTTTTTTTTAATTCCATAGAATAATATTTTAAATTTTCTCAAATGTGATTTTTTTCTGAAAATTGGCAACATATTGTGTTTTTTCAAATTTTAGATCTACGAAACATTTTATAAAATTTGGGCCGTGGTAGCCCGATCAGTAGAGTGTCGGATTCGGGGCCGGAGAGTCCTGAGTTCGAACCTCGATGGTCGAAGATCCACCGTCGTCATTAAAGGGGACTGGGCGACGTTAAATATGCTCGTGATCTCAATGTCCTCCAAGTGAAACGATACCTCTGGGGGTGCTAGCACCAGGTAGCTATCAGCTCCTGGACTAGTTCTAAATTCTCAATAACTGTTCGATCCGGTGATGGTGCTGCCATCTATCGGTATATAAAATAATGGAGGCAAGGAATTTAGTATGCAGTCCTGGACACAAACACAGTTGTAGTCAGTTGTGACTCGGAATCGGAATTTTATAAAATTTTACATCGCGAAATGTTTGTCACTTTTAACTCTTTTAAGTTGTAGATTTAAAAATTCGTTATTCATACCTTTTGGATACGTTTTTGGAATGTGTTCGCAGTAAGTTATTTCCTTCATAATTTATTGCTCTATCTTAAATTTAAAATTTATTAATTATCGTAATCACTTATTCAGTAACTTAGAATTATAATTTTAGTTATGATAACGTTCTATGAATGAATATTTTGATGTGATTTAACTTATTTAGTAAATCGTTTTAAGTCTTAATTAAACAGTAAGTATTTTTAATGGCTTTTTCTCAGATTTTTTCAGACTAATGTCGTGTTCTATCCAACTTTTACTGTTGTTAAATTTCGGTAAAAATTTATGCTTCATTTTAATGTTCCTTAGCAAATTAAACATGTTGATAGAAAGTAACACCATAATACAGTGGCTCCCAAAAGTGTTCGTACACTTTGAAATATTTTAGTAAAACCGAAATAACGCGAAACTGAATTCGAATATGAAGTCCAGTATTTTTTCACATCATTCCTATGTCATTCTAAATAAAACCCTGTAGTTTTGTCAAAATATTGACGGATCTTCCTTTTGAAATGGGTCAAAAAACGAAGAGACAGAGAAATACCGCGCCACAAAAGTCATCGTACACTCAAATATTTTCGAATAAATTCATGATTAAAATTATCATATACGTTTATTTAATATTTTTGCATTGTGTTGACCCGTGAAAGTCATTTGGCTTTAATTTTTTGTTTATTTATTCCTTAATATTGTGCTTATTACTATAAAATGGCTGGTATTTGTAAAAAACAACAAACACCATTCGAAATTTGATTTTTTTTTCCCTCGCGGTAGCTTTAAATTGGTTTGAAATGTCTCAAAATTAGATAATTTACACCATTCCATAGTAAAGTGCTAGATAAAATGCTTTAAAGAAAAGAATCGGACCAAAAACAAGGTAAGAAAACGTCTACTGGCAAAGTTAACAAAGCGTGATCAGAGATTTAAAGTTAAAAAAATTATGAAAAATACAGATTGAGTGATGTAAATGTTTCTGCAGAGTTAAATGAAACGTTTTACATTTAATTTTCACCTAAAATTGTTCACCAAGTTCTCTGATTAGCTGGATTAAATGGGATCTCTTCTTGCAGAAATTTTTTTGACCGTGCGAAAAATAGAAAGCTTACGCTTTTCGTCGAAAAATGAATGGAAAAATAAGCTTAAAACGTTTTGGAATTACGACTTACTTATAGATGAAAATAAATTCAACATTTTTGGTTAAATTGTTGTATAATTGTAAGTAGGAGAAAAAATTTGGAACTCAATCTTAAGAACTTAGTTGGATCAGTTAATCAGGACGGTGGAGGTGTTTTAGTGTGAGGGTGCATGTCAGCATCAGGAGCTGGTAGTCTGGAATTTTTTGATGAAATAATAAATCATGCCGTTCCTTTAAATATTTTAAAAACCAATTTTGAACTCTTAGCCAAAACTTTGTTTATCGGAAAGAACTTTGTTTTTTTTTTTGTCAACATAACGATAAGAAGTACACGGCTTTCAACGTTTGCGTCTAGTGCCCCGAAAATTGTCCTAAAGTTTAGAAAATACCCCCTCAATCTCCAGCTTTGAACTTAATGCAACATATTTAGAGATATCTGGTGGCTAGATTACGAAAATACGGCTTTGAAACGAAAATAGAGCTAGAAACAGTGGGACTCAAAGTGTGGTTGAACACTTACTCAGAAATTACGCAAAAAAAAAAAAAAAAAAAAAAAAAATGAAATTTATTTTCAGGCGTTTAAAAGGTGTTGTTGATACTGCATGATATTCTGCTAAATAATAACTTAATAAAAAATTAGATTATTCAATAATATATAGACATTTTTAAGAGTGTACGAAAACTTTTGTGAGATAAATTTTCCGGCACTTTTTGGTTTTTTATTTTTAAAAAATTAAGTTTTAATATTTTTTAAAAACTTTTCACGTACTTTTGTTAAAAATTGATCATAGATCTTATAGTTAAATACCTATTCCGAAATATTAATTCTAACCAATGGATAGGGACCAATTTCGCTGAAAGTCGTTAGGTGTAAACGAACACTTTTGGGAGGCACTGTACGTTATGAACCTTTTCATTCACATACATCATGATATTTTATTTCTTTTCCTACAGAAAAAATGAGTTCAATATTACTGCAATGGGAAAGTAAAGAGCAGTATCGGCAAATTTTTATTTATTTATTTATTTTTTCCCGCATTTTCGTCATTGGTTGTATTTCAGCTTTTTTGTACAAGCTTGCTTACTTACGTTCCACTGAAAAAACAAAAAGGTCAAATTCCATCATTTCGCTTTTGTTAGTAGGGCCACACAGGGCAATTATGGGTCACTCTCTTTCCGGGGTAAATAATGGTCCCCAACTTTACTGTTAAAAAATGTTTTTGCAAAAAAAACTAAATTATGCTAAGTCATCCTTATACATTCAATTTTTCTATACCAAGGTCAAAAACAATGCAACAGTAAAGTAGAAAAAATACTTTTCAAACTTCTATAAAAACATCTTCAAAAAAAGATTGTCTCTTAAAATCATGATTTTTTTTTCAAGATTTGTGTTGATGAAACACTGTTGAAGGAATAATTTTGTTGGTGCTGTTTTTTAATAGCAAATAATCTAAGCTTTTCATACCTACATACCTTTTTTCTCTTTTTTAAAAAAAAGTAAGCATAAAAGTATGCTGATTTATACCCCAGATTAGCGGGATAATTCTGGGTCAGTATATTTTCTAGTATTTTAGATGTTTTTCTTATTTATTTCTATGTGAATAATATAAGTATTAACTTCAACTTATCCTTTTCTATGCCAAACTCTCTCTTAAAAAGAAATTTTAATGCTCCAAGTGCAACGTTAGATATTTTATCATCTTTAATTACTGCGTATCATGCCCTTCAAATCAATTTCAGCTTTGAAGATAATTTATGTCAGCATGCAATTATGGCACACATCAAGAAGCAAAATAAGCAATAAATTAATGCAAATCACTTTAGTACCAAATAAGGAGACAAATTCGATAGTTATAACAAATCAAACTCGCTTGTCTATTTTGTAACTGCAAGAGAAATCGAATTCACTAATGTAGTCAATGTCTATCTTGTAACTGCAAGAGAAATCGAATTCACAAATGTAGTCAATGAAAAAAACTCTGCTTGCAAAAAAATAAAAGTACCTCAACAAGCTGATATAGACAGCGTTTAAATGCAAAATGAGCTTATTTTGAAATTATTTATGACAATGACAAAAATAGGGAAGAATTTGCAATAACACAATTGCAAAAACAATCCTATTTTTAAAATGTTAAAAGATGGTGCTATAACTGAATTCATTCTGTACTTGAAAATCAGATATACTTTGTTGTGTAAATATTTTATGTGATTAACGTGATTTTTTGAGTATTTAAAGGGGGAAAAAATCTTATATTTTTTAGTTCTTCGGTTATGTTAGGGGGAGTCTCTATCTTTTAAAGTGTTATAATTTTTGGTTTTGCTACCTGTTGCATTTTTATGGGAACGATACAATAAGTTTATTTTAAACACATACTTCACCTTCCACGGGCGCATTAGGAATTTATTCGGGGATAGGGCGAGCCAAACGTTGTGATGAATTTATAAATTGAGATGTCAAATTATAAAAATCTTCACCCAGTGTAGAGAGTTTTGAATTGTTTCAGGGGGGGGGGGGGGCTCAAGTAAACTCTAAGCTTATCCTAATTCTTAAAATCCCCCCTTCCCCCGGAGCAAAGGTCTGAACCACTGAATAAAAAAAAATTTCTTCAAATTTCCTCTTAACTAATCCTAATATCTTAAAATCAATCGACAATTTTTGGTCGCGACAATTTCTTTATACGGTTTTTAAAGTTAATGCTGGTTCGATAGTAAAAAAAGCTGTTCACACATTCTGTCTTCTGTCCACTGTTTGCAGGTAACTTCTGAAATGTCTGGGGGGGAGGGGACGTTGAGAGAAGTCTTTTGATTACTCTTGATTTGGTATATCCCTGGTATGTAGAAAATAAGTCAGGCCGAAACTTTTTGAATAGTAATAATTTTACTATACAATCTACAAACTTTCAGAAAATCAGATATGACATGACTTAAACAAGGTGTTTTGAATTATTTCTTGATCTGTTATGGTAGAATGCAAAATGTGTTTTTTATTTTATACATTCGAAATATTTTTTGTTTATTTATTTAAAATTTTATTTTTTTTCTTTAACACTTAATTAGGTATACGTGTATTTAGCAGTAAGTCACCGCCCCTAAGCCAGGGCTAAGGCCCAGAACTTCAGGCAATGTACCAGACAGGCAATGTCCCATCCTGTGTTACGAATTGCCGTAAGAGGGCGTATTCCTCACCTATTTAAGCAAGTTGTCTTGTATCTTTTGGCTTATGTTATGCTTATGCTGGTGTGATGTTATGTTGCATCAGTTGAAAGGAGCCGCCAGCCCTCATAATACTGGCAAGAACGAGCATTGCCTCGTTATCTTCATTCTCTTTTAAGTTTTAAATAAAAGTTAGTTTTTAAATTAGTGTTGATTTTTGGAACCACCGATAAAGCTACATAATCAAAGTTTATATCCTGAGACTGCAGTTTCATTCTTATTAGAACTCATCAGTCTGGAACAGTGAATAACCGAGCCTGAGCTATGTCAACTCTGTCGCCACATTTAGAAATTAAAACTACAGGGCTTAATCTTTGCCTTCGACAGTTTCCTTCACAGATTTCGTATAGAGAATCCAAAATTCGATTCATTTACTCTTTCTTTCATCAGAATAAGCCGATCTAATTAGTGAATGAGCTATTCGTGATTGTTCAAAGAAGAAAGAGAAAATGCATTTCATAGCTAAGTACGTATTGCTCAATCATTCGATTGCTATTTGATTCGAAAATATTTTTACCCAATAGACTTTCACGAGTTGGGAGCGGTGAAGCGTAAAAGGCAATACATAAGTGAAATCTTCAGGTCATCAAGTGATTTGCTGCAAAGATTACAACACCTGAGATTTTAAAGCAAGCCGAGAGGTCCTTAAAGCCTTTGACAGGAATCACTAGAACCTGACCTCCGACATGCAGCTTATTATTTGCTCAGGTAAGAAACAGAAACTTTTTTCTTCATGTTCGCACCCATCTAAGTTTATTGAGTAAACTTTACGATCTCGAACCCATAGTTGCCCCTTCAATGTACCGCGGTGGGTTCATCACTTGTTTATTACCTGTCTGCACTTGCGAAAAAATCGAACGTTTCGTAAGCGTCGAAATGGTGCGCAGTTTCGAGCCTAACATCTTTAGGGATGGACTTTTTGAAAACTGGAACTTCGTTGACCTGTCAGAAAAGAATCGGAATGTACGCATACTCAAAGTAAGGATTTTGAGATTGTCTTTTCGTTCCACCTACATGTGCTTTGTGACGGATATCATTAAGAAGTTGAATTTCCTTATAGAAGACACAGGGTCATGTGTTTTCTGAGTAAAAAGTTGTCCGATTTTAACTATAATAAATTTAGAGATATGAATTCCGTGCTGATATGACATTTTTATATTAATTATTCTTAATATTCCACTTCTTAGAAGCACTCTTCATACAGTCCAACAACATAGTCTATTAGCTCTATGCATTGCAATAACTTAATGGAGAATACTTATTTACTTGTTGTAGACTAGACATAGTCTGTGTACATATTCGTCTAAGCATTTTTTACAGTATGTACAGATTGTCCAGGGCAGGCATAAGGGAAGTGAACAATCAGAGAAGAAAATCTCCTCTTTAGTTCCCGAATTTTGTATGGTTAAAAAAAAAGTTGCGAATTTACAGAATTTTTTTTGAAGAAAAAAACTAAATTGAATAGTTAATCGACGGAATTACTGCGCAACATTTCTTCTTAGTAATCTGTTTAAAAAAAAAAGATCTTGTTTCGTCGCTTCTGCATCTTTTACTTCCTTTTACAAAAAAGGAAGTGTTGTATTCGCGAAAAAATTTTCACTTAAAAATCGACCTTAATTTCCATTTTGCTCACCCCCGAATGAATGTTAAGTTTTTTTTTTTTTTTTGACCCGACCACACGTGTATATATGCCTAGGAACCTACAGACACCCGAAATATCTATTTTGACAACCCCCGAGTTATTTACAACGAATTTTCTCGTGACGTCCGTATGTACGTATATATGTGCGTATGTGTATGTATCTCGCATAACACAAAAACGGTATGTCCTAGAAAGTTGAAATTTGGTACGTAGACTCCTAGTGGGGCCTAGTTGTGTACCTTTTCTTTTGGTTGCATTCGGAAGTTCCTAAGGGGGTCTTTTGCCCCTTTTAGGGGGGAAATCAATGTTAATTTCGATGTAAACTCAAGTAGTGTTATAATTTGTCGGACACTTGGCAATATATTGCCAGTCTTTTGGTCGCCAAGTTTTGTCGCCAACTTTGGCGATGTTTTTTATTATTTTTTATTTTTTTAATTTTTTTTTAATATTAAATTTGGTTTCAATTTAGCCACTGTTGGTGATATTTAGAGAGTAAACAATTGAATCACATTGAAATTGCCAATAATGGGGAAATGACATTAAATTGGAGTAAAAGGAAGTCATGTGATGCACACATCACCTCGTTTTTTTTAGTTTCTGAAGATCCCAATTTTTTTTCCTTCTTTGCTTTTCCGTTTTCTTTCTTTTTTCCGCTTCATAATGACTTTCTAGCCCAACGGGGAGCATAAACAGACAGTGTGGCAATTCATTTATGACTTTACACTGTGCTTCTTCCCGAGTGCTGATTTCTGGGAAACTCTTTCGGAAAAGAAAAAAAAAATGCAAAAAAAAAAAAAAAAGTCACAGCTCCTTACGCGAAAAGTAAAACGTAAACAACTTTCCCGCCATCAGAAGAAAAGGGGGAGGAGGAGATCTTCGCATTCCAAGGAGCTCCCCTTAAATGGCACTTTGTCTGCAAGGATTCTCCTCAACGGTTTTCAGCCACCACCGAAATACTAGGGACGAAGTTCGTTGACCGCGCACCTGACGAAAGGGGTTACTGGACGCTACCTGTTAAGCACTCGAAGGTCACCTGTCTCCCCTTTTGGATTTTACCCCTTTTCTTTCTCCTTTCGAGAAAAACATGCGAAACTGTAAATAACTTTGCAACAGCCTGTCGTTTTCGAGCATTAATCTTGTGCAAGTAAGAATTATCTGAGGGCATTATCATGGCGCCAGAACAAAGCACGCACCCCCCCCCCCCTCAAGAGATGAGCATAAAAACAATTATGTGCAGTGTTGATGGTGTGACTAGTCTAATACATATTGTGGGCTCACGAGATGTCGTTAGCAGGCCAGTGGTTTAGAGGGGACAAGAGGGGCAATTGTCTCCCTGGCTTTGAGAAATTTATGTATTTACTTATAAAAAGGCATAGTTTTTCGATAAAATTTGCATTGAGTATGTACCTTTTGACCGCTTCTGGAAAAATACTAAATGACGGACCTGGTAATAAGTGTCTATCATCGACTTTGAGGATAAAATCACAAAATTGCTGTTTTGAGATGTAGTCAAAATATGGCTCGATATAAAAAATAGTAAAAATTACATTGCGGACTTCGAACTGTTGCACTAGGCTTACTGAAGCTGTTAGTGAAACTGTTCATTGGAAGTTTTTTGCTGGCGGTAATATTTCGTTAAAATAAAAGTTTTATTAATTCTGTAAGACAGGGGTTCTCAACCTTTCAAGATGTGCGTCCTCTTTGAACGTTGGTGTGAGCTCATGCCCCCCCCCCCCCAGACAATAATTGTGGTCAATACAAAATTCGAAATTTGAAGCTAAAGCTAATTGAGATAGCTGAAGCTTGTTATCAATAACAATATAGTTTTCATAAACAAAATTTAATACACCCTGGTATGTCCTAGCACCAACAGGTCACTAGAACTGCACATACTTCCTTGGCCATATTACGTAGTGGTCATACTAATTGCATGAAATTTGTAGATAAAGTCAAAACTTTTTCATCTTTTTCTCGTTCCCGTCCTGCTTCAGCTGCCTATTATTCTATTTCAAACAAATCTAAAGAAGCTCTTCTGCCCTTATATAGAAGTTTGGTAAGACCTCATTTGGAGTATGCTGTTCAGTTTTGGTCTCCTTATCTTAAGAACGACATTAATGTATTGGAGAGGGTTCAAAGGCGAGCTACAAGGCTAACAAATGGACTTTCTCACTTAGACTATGATTCCAGGCTTAGAAGGCTAAAAATGTACAGTCTTGAGCAAAGAAGAGACCGAGGGGACATGATTCAGTTGTTTAAATTTATTAAAATGAAAGATGTTACGGGGCTGAAGTTTAGCACTGAAAACAGGACAAGGGTTCATTGTTTTAAGCTATTTAAATCTCAGGCTAACATGGATATTAGGAAAAATTATTATTATAGCAGGGTAGTGGAACCTTGGAACAGTTTACCGGAAGAGGTGGTAATGAGCAAGGGAGTAGATAGTTTTAAGAGGGCCATTGATCTTCACTGGGGATTGTAAACTGACTAGGACCAGTCTTAGCTGGGCCCAGAGCCTGTTGCTGGTCGTCACTTTTGTATTTGTATTTGTATTCTTGAATGTATTGACGCCCCTGCGGAGCTGCTGTGGAGTGATGGAGAGCATGGACTGGTGGAACTTCTACTACGACATGGTATCATGAACCAGAACAAAATTTATGTAAGGGATCACAGTACCTTTCAAGCAATTTTTTTTAAATTTAAGTAAATTCTATTTTTTGTTGAAACCGTAACATGCTTACTTACTTTGTAATCAATAATTTTTTTAAAAAATTTTTTAAATATTGCTTACTTTTTTTAAAAATTCAAAACATTTAGGAAAATTTCAATTTTTAAAAATCCCTAAGGCTTTTTTGTTTTTAAACTAATATAAAAAAAATCTTTTTGCTTAAGGATCGCAATCATCACCTCTAAAAATCTGTGCATTCATTTGCTTTTGTGTTTACTAGAAAATGTTCTGTGATCAATTACGGAAAAAATCGTAATTTTTTTCAAACAAATTTGGTTTTTAAAGGTATAACATACTCTAAACATTTGAGTAATTTATAAAATGCTTATCCAATGCACAGTTTTGTTAAATATATTATCTTAATTGTAAAAAGTATTACTTTAAAGCTGCATCTTTAATAGAAAAAAAAATCCTTAGGGATTCTTATGACACGAAAACACAAAAAAAACGATCATCGAGAAAAATCAATTTAAAGCTTTCTTTTTGCATAAGAACACACAGCAAACATGACCTAAAACCATTCATAACTTTTTAAATATTTGAACTAAAGCAATGAAACTTTTCCCCTGTGTTTGAACTAGTGTTTAGTTTCGAAATAAGCAATATTTTTTTTTTTTTTTTTTGATCGTTTGGTCATTTTTGAGGTATTGTAACCCCTTAACTATTTATTAACTATTTTTATTAAATTGGAACAGAAACAAAATTTATTATTAGTACGCAAACCTTTATTCTGAAGAACTCTTATTAGAACACAGGAAATTGTAAGAACTAAATACAAAAAATAAAATAAAAATGGAAGCAATCTAGGGCCTTGGTGAGATTGACATGTTATACCAGTTACTTTTACAACATCAGTATAAGGATTACCAATGTTGACTCTAGACAAATTTTTGAATATTATGTTGCAAGTCGTGAAAATGCGCACCTCGGGTCTCTTTTAAAAATCCATTTTTACTTGATATTTTGACTTTATGCCTGCTAATGCGATAAATACAGATTCGCAGGGATATGTGTATAAAAACTGTACTAAAAACTTCAAAAACTGAAATAATGTCAAAAATATTTACATGTAACCTTAAAATTGAGTAAATCATAGTTACGTTTACTATTTTACTTTATTTTTGGAATGCATTCACACCCCCTTTAAATTCTTCTATGCCCCCTTAGGACGGCACACCCCTCGAATTGAGAACCCTGCTATAAGACCATGCCTTCTGTAATCCAACAAAAGTCGGTGTTCAAACTCACGAGTTTGGCACACAATCAGTGAGTTTTGGGCGAGTCCTTGTGAAAATAATAAAAATGTTTAAGCTAGTACTACATACTGTTACAGTAAATTAATTGATGCTTACATGACTGGTTTATTCCTTGAAATAATTAATCAAACCCTCTAATGAGCTGCAGTAGCCCGTTTGTTTGAGGACTTAACGAAGACGCCTTCTCCAGCGATTAAGCAAAAGTCATCAAGTCCCAAAATATTGTGTTAAGATAAAATTAAGGACAATTTTTGGACCTGTATGAGAATAGCAAAAAATGTATAATAAATTCTTTACTGTATCAGTAAATTCGTTGATGCTTTGATGGCTTGTCTATAAGTTCTAAAATAGTTAATGAGATAATCTAATTAACTGCAGTCTGGGGTAAAAGTTTTGTCTACTCATTTTTTCACTCATTGCACAAGTTTATAAAATCTTATGATCGTTCGTAAAGGATTTCCTATTTTCATAGTGAAGAACTATTCATAAAAATTCTTTATAATTACTTCGTAATCTAAACATGAGGCCTGTAATCAACAAAGTGCGAAGTTTGAATTTTTCGTATAATTGTTGATTCTTACGTAGGGAACGTTCTTCGCTACAAAAACCTCTGTGGGAGAAACCTTTATAAGAATTTAAAAAAGTGTCAGTAAAATAAGATTGCTACTCAAAAAAAGTGAAGATTTTTATACATGTGTACTGTGAGCGCTTTGATATGCGAAAGGCTAATTTTCACGAAACTTAGAGTAGGTACCTTTCGTAAAAATCAAAAATGAATACTTAGCCAAGAACGGCATAAGGGGCCATTCATTAATTACGTAGGGGTCCCGAGGGGGAAGGGGGTTTACAAAAAATCTCTACGTACCCTCACTTTGGGAGGAGGGAGGGGTCAAACCCATTCTTACGTAATATTTTCCAAGTCGATATTTATGTTAGAAATCGCACGGTCAAGTGGTTAGGAAGAAAACATATTTCATTTGCTTCCAGAAGGTAAAAAACGTATTAGGACGAGTTGTTTTTCACTTGTTTTACAAAGAAAGATTAGTGTAAAATACAATTAAAGAATCGCACTATTCATGGCATGTTTTATTTTTAATTAGTATCGCATCATATAATACATTTGAAAAATAAAAATCTTTGATTTACGTCAAACTGGGAGTTTTAATGTAACTGATCCTTTTTTAACAGCATTTTATTATTTTGGAAAATGAAATGAAATCTTACGTAAGAATAGAGGGAGGGCTTTGGAAAGTCTTACGTACCCTTACATGGGGGAGCGGGGGGGGGGCAAAATTGCCAAAATCGTCTTTACGTAATTAATGAATGGCCCCTAAGTCTTAAGAAGAGCAGGGTATTGCATTTGAAAAAATGTTACGTCAAAGTTTGAGTTGGATGCAGCAGCCACTAGCACAGAAAGAATTTTTCTCGGGACGAGGGGTCATAACAAGCCCAGCATTTTCTTCTATAGTAGTAGGAGAAGGTTAATTACATCAGTTAAATTAGTTTTCTTGTTACCATACCAGGACTGGCTACGTGTTCAAAATCAAGGGGTTTTAAGGAATTCATTCATACAGGCCCTAAAAGTTTTTCACAATCACACTACATACTATACTTACGACGGTTGGCAATATGGGTCAAAAACAGAGCCGTGTCCAAGGGGAGGGTTTTAGGGGTTAAACCCCTCCCATTGAAAAACAACAACAACAACAATGAATTATTAAATGATTTTTCAAAATGTATTTTAAGTTTTAATTAATTTTAGAGTTAATGCAATGATACAGTGTTCACCCTCTTTAATATTTCCCCATCTTTAAAAATTAACACTTTCCTTGTAGAATTCCCAAGCACCTTGATTGCTAAATGTTTGAAAAAAGAAATGGCTGAAGAATCCGGCAATGCTGAGCATGCAGGGGAAACTTATTTAAAAGGAGCATTAGACAATGATATAGCCAGAAGAAAAAAAGAAAAAAAAACAGAGGGACAGGGGAAATGGTTACTTTTCTTATTACTATTAGGTTTTTTCATGGCCAAAATAGGGAAGCTTATTGAGTTTCGGAAAAGAATGTATCCCTAAATCCCTTCCCTTACACGCGCCTTTGGTGTTGGGTGAATTAGTCGTTTCATGTATTAGAAGTATGTTTCGATGCGAAACAGCAATTGTTTGGTGTAAAATTTATATTTTCATTAAATTCCTGTTTAATATTATTTGATGAAAAAGAAAAGAAAGTAACTAGCATTTGGTGGCATAAAAGAACTATGTGTTCAGTTTTTTCCACTTTTGCAAACTGTTGAAGAGTTAAAAATAAAAATTGGAAAAAAAAAATAAAAAATAGATATTATTAACCAAAAAAAAAAAAGGAAGGAGCTTAGTTATAGAACTAAAAAGTATTCAACATGTTTAGTTAGTTTACCTTTGACAACCTAAGTTATAAAGGGAAAAAGTTTAAACCCCTCCCTTTTTGAAATCCTAGACACGGGCCTGGTCAAAAATAAGGGTTTGGACAGTTTGGAGGAGAGATTAACAGCAAGGGTAGACCCAGCTACTGGTTTTGGAGGAGGTCATTATTAAAATATGACTACACAAAACCGGAACGTAGAAAGTGGGAGTGTATATTCGACCTCAAATAGGGTATCCAGGACTCTCTCTCGATTATTTTTTGAAATGGAACTTCCCAAAACGCAGTTTTTACTAAAGGGGTAGCTCGAGACGTACCCCCAGGATCCGCGCTTAGTTAACTCTCTCGCTGCGCCCCTTGGATCAACGCATTACCAACAACAGCTGCACTTATAGTTTATGATGCTGTTGCAATTTTATCAATTGCAACAGCATCATAAACTATAAGTTCTAAGTGTCACAAAAAAGGAGGGCGCCTTGTACCAAATCATGAGTTCACATCGAGTTTAAAACATCAATACTGTTTACAATATACGTAAAGTTGCGTTCGGTAGCTACTAAAACCGAAAAAAAGAGGTCGGGAGCGACTTTGTTAAAATTCAAAGTATATGTCGTCAACCATAAACAGTAGTTGCTTTAAGAACATTAACACGTTTAGTGCTGATAAAATCTTCTCTACTGGCACACCACAGAACCGATTGAAGAGAAGGAGCTGTTTTGTTTTCATGACAGTGAAAGTGTTAACAAAATAACCATATCCACAAATAATCTTTTTTTTTTTTTTTTTTTTTTGAATTTTGACCCCTTTTGAATTCAAATTATGTTTTTCGCAATCACGAGTGTGGGTGTGTGTATGTAAGGCGTGTGTGTTTATGTGTGTGTTTGCGTGTAGGGGGATATGTGTATGTGTGTGTAGGCGTGTGTGTTTATGTGTGGGGGGGGGTATGTGTGTTTGCGGTGTAGGGGGATATGTGTATGTGTGTGTAGGCGTGTGTGTTTATGTGTGGGGGGGGGGTATGTGTGTTTGTGTGTAGGGGGATATGTGTATGTGTGTGTAGGCATGTGTGTTTGTGTCTGTGTGCAGGTATGAGTGTGTGGGTGGTTGTGTGTATGAGTGTTTGTGTGTGGAGGGGAATGTGTATGTGTGTGTAGGCATATGCGTTTGTGTCTGTGTGCAGGCATGAATGTGTGGGTAGTTGTGTGCGTTTGTGTGTAGGTGTGTGTATGTGTTTGTGTGTGTGTGTACGTGCGTGTATGTATGCGTGTAAGTGTAGGATATTGACGCAACATGGAGACGGTTTTCGCTAGAGGAGCAGCATCGTGAGGCGGCCGGTCGACGGTGATGCTGCAGAGGGTGCTGGCGGGAAAATAAAATCATAGGACATCAAAACAGTCAAATGAAAGCAACAAGCAATCGTGATTGCTCAAAAAAGGGGGGGGGGCAGGGTTGAATTTTATATTTTTGTGCACTTGGTACATGTAAAAGACTCCTTACCAGAAACGCAACGAAAAGGGTTGTTTAGGGGTAAACTCCCTTTCAGGTATAAGCCATATTGCCAACCCCAGTTCAGTATTTTGTTCCAACTCCTCCTTCCCAAGATTCTAGATAGTAATTTCTGGCTGCTGTAGTGCTCTTTACTATGAATATTTCAGTAAGAAGGACTTCGCAAAAATTAAAACTGCGTGTTGTCAACAACATAAGAGTACCGCCCCCCTAAGAAAAGGATGCAAAAACGAGAGAGGGGGGGAGGAAGCATTTCATCAGAGATCTTAGCTGTGAAAAACTGAGCTGGGGGAAAGGGCACGGAGCAAAACAAGCAAAATCTCCCCGCCGCAATAATGCTGGAATGCCATGTCGAAACGGTTAACCAGACAGACACAGCTTCCCGTTCTGTTCCCTCCCACATCCTTTGGCATCGCTGCCACTTGCGCTGCTCTCTCTGCCTCGAGACCCAAACGGGGTTGTTTGGGTTCTCCCCTTTCCTTCGCCCTGACCCCTGAACCCGGGCCGGTCACTGAACCCTTTTTTCTCAGAAGCGGGAGTCGCTCCTCGCGATTTTTCTTCAGGTATCTCGGCGCATTTGTTGGTTCGGGCCGGATCGCGCGGGTTTAAAGAGGTCCGGTGCACTGGTCATTTACTGGGATATCTCTTTTCCGTATGTGCTTCGTACCGTGTGGATTATGCAAATGGATTTACAGCCACGGTAAGTGCTGCTTTGTCTTGTTTGAGTAAAACCTCAAAATAGTGCATTTCAACCCTAAATAGGTCTGAAATATCTTTTGTTGCCCTGTAAGATATGAAATATTTTTTATGTGATTTTAACAACTTGTCATCGTATGTGTACTTATCTTTTATCTTTTATTACTAATAATAAAGCTGAAAGTCTCTCTGTCTGGATGTCTGTGACGCGCATAGCGCCTAGACCGTTCGACCGATTTTCATGAAATTTGGCACAAAGTTAGTTTGTAGCATGGGGGTGTGCACCTCGAAGCGATTTTTCGAAAATTCGATGCGGTTCTTTTTTTATTCCAATTTTAAGAAAAAAACTATCATAAATTACGAAATTATCATAACGTGGAGCCGTAACATGGGCACAAGCCAATTGGCGAGATACGAAATTATCATAACGTGGAACTGTAACGTCGGTACAAGTCAATTGGCGAGAAAATTCACCATACATTATTTGTAAATATATAGGCAAACCAAAAGACCTTTAATTTTTCTATTACGGGCGAAGCCGTGCGGGTGCCACTAGTAACAGAATATTAGTGTTGAATATTTTATCCTTGTTCTGCAGTGACAAACCTAGGGTGATCTTGCAAATGATTTACTTATTTTTTTTTTCAATTTATGAATATCCTTTTTTGGGGGGGGGGGGGATGGATCGCTGGATATCTCCCCTTCGTAAATCCTTGATTGTCGATGAAATGCATATTTTTAAAATCAATTCTGTACCTCAGAGCCAGACTAGCGTAAGTCCAACAATTGCGATTTTCCGTTTATTGGTGCATTGTAAATAGAATCATATTCCGCATCGAGCAGCGCGGGTCCCATCCTTTGCTTGGGCCAGTCAAACGTTTTCCCTCTCTCCTGTAAAGTAGCGATTATGTGACTTATGTTGTTCTGGCTCTGAGGTACAGAATTATGCACTGTGGATTTGAAGCTGAGAACAGTGGTATCGTTTTTAAAATGCATGCTTGGACTGATCAGTTTACTTCAACTTTTAGTCGTATTTGTTTATACATATTTATCTTTTCACAGATTGTATTATTGAACAAAATAATAGAAATGCTTCTGAATTGTGCGTGAAAAACTGAATTTCTCTTATTTAAAATTTACTGAGAAACCCTTCTTCTGAGAAAGTCGGAGCTATATCAGAAAAATGAGCCACTTTTTCTCTCGTGGCTTTATTTACGCAGGGGTGCCCAAGTATGATGACGGGGTCATGGAACAGACTGCACCATTAAAATTGTTAGGGGATGTGTTTAGGGATATTTTCCCCTTTTGTTTGGGGTGGGGGCTCTCGCTCTTAACGGAGATCTTCGTGATATCTGAAGCAGGGGTGCCCCCCCTAACAGCAAGAGCGTACCCCTCCCCCGAAAACCACGGAGACCCCCAAATCAGAAGCCCCTTTAAAAAGAGAAAAAATATGCTTTAACCTCCCCCCCCCCCTCCCAAAGAAAAATTCAATGGCTCAGTCTGCGCCATGACCCCCCTAGGTGGGCACCCCTGTTTGAAGGAGGGGTAAAGTGCATCGCTGATTAACTCGCACTGAAGAAAGAGCTCCTTGAATGTCCCTCCTGGAGCAAGTGAATGCAATTTTGTGTCTTTGCCTTTCATTATATTTGTGTCTTTTAAATACAAAATTTGTTCATTTTGTTTTAGTGTGAAAGATTTTGTTAAAGATGAGTTTGTATTAAGTATAATTGTCACTGTGGTTCGGTTCACTGTTAGGGTGTCACTATACTAGCATTAAAATGTCCGAGGGGTACTTGGAGCGCCCCCCTCCCCCCTGCACTGCTGGGTTCTGCTTTAGGAAATCGTATAAACGTTACGGACGTTATGGTGCTTATTGCGCCGGGGAAGGTCCCCTTGCTAGGCGTCAGCTCAGCTGGGAAATTACCCCTTTATGTGTGAACTTGGCACACCGCGAGATGGGGGTATAACTCACCACATCTCATTGGTGCACTATGGCTCCCTCATCTCTAAGGTCGTAACTATAGTAATAAGCTATCCGCGGAACTTTGCAATTTCTTGTAAACATGCAGGGCCGACGTAACGCCATGTCAGCCTGTTCTCTGAAACTAAAGGGCTTTGCCTTTAGAGTAGTGAAAGTTTTATAAATTTCAGTGGGGGGGGGGGGGGGGAGAAACTGACAAAGGGCCCGCCTTGGCTCTCGGTGCTCCCCCCCTCATGGGTTTATTTATTTATTTATTTATTTTTAGGATCCCTTGAGGCCAATTAATCTACCTTTGAATGTGGACGTAAAATGTCTTTAACATTTCAAGCTAATTAAATACTAAACTCTATATAATTTTACCGAGATGCTACACAATAATTCTTACAAATTAATTTATATTTTAACAATGAAATATTATTCAATTTAGAAAGTCATGACTTCATAACATGTAAGTTTTATTGAAGAGAATTCAGAAACTATTTCTTTGCCAATTTTAAAGTAGTTGCTCCCTGTGATTTCCTTCATTTTGCATTTCTTACAAGCTGAAAAGAAATCCATTATTTTGCAATTAGTTTTCTGGACCAAAATGACTCTTCTGAACCCGTGGGGGAAAAAAACACATTTTATTTTTAAATATTAATTAAATATTCCATCAAAAAAAGAATATTGATAGACAAATCGCGATATTATGTTTCCTTGAATTCAAAACCAGGGAGTTAAGTGATGAGTTTAATGTATTATGCTTCTCTGGCCTTCGACTCCAACACTAATTTCTTTAGCAAACAAAAATGCTTTTATTCAAATATGCTTTGTGTGTTTTGTGTTATTTTTCAGTTCTGTAAAAAGTGTCTTTTTGTTGTAGATGTCAATGGGGTGGTTTTCTTCAGTCAAAAGTACTATTTTTTGTTATTAAAATGGATAGAATGAGCAAAAAAAAAAAAAAAAACATGGACCCAGAAAATACTTTCATTTTCCCAACAGTTTTTTCCAATTAATTTTTTTAAATATCCGATTTTTCAAACAAGGCGTGGTCTTGATGATGTCACAAATGATGCACTTTGCCGCATCTTTCTACTACGTTTCCACGTTATGATAATCAAGCAGCGAATTAAAATTGCGCTCTACGCTTGCTAACAACCATATCGTTGCCAATACACGTGAGTAAAGATGCGAATTAAATATTTTGCACTGTGAATGGCAACACTGAATGACATTTCATCATTTGTGATGTCATCGGCAGAAGCCGTAAACAATAAAAGCGCTCCGATTTAAGTAATTTTTTAAAAATATTAAACGTAAACAAATTTATCGAAAAATGGTCAGAAGCATGCTCTTTCAGAAAAAATACTTTTAAAATTTTGGAAACAATCCCATTAAAGAGTAGTAAATTAATTTTCATAATTAGGGTGTTTAAATTAATTTTCATAATTAATGAAACCCCTAAAATCCGCTGCTGGTTTCTGTCTCCAATGTTTTCTAAGGATGAATGAATTCCCTGGAGTTTTTCCATTCTGGCTCGCAGGCTTTGCAGGAAACAACAAACGTCAACTTATTTTTTCCCCTAATCGTCGGCTCTTCCCAGGTAGCATCAACTCATCGGATTTTGCTCGTCGATCATCGACTCCTCCTAAACTCATCGCGTAATGCACGCTGATATCGTTGCGATCAGAATCCGAGAACGGTTTTCGATGAGCTTTTTTTTATCGGAAAACTATATCCTTACGATCAAATTTTCCGATGAAAATTTGCCGAGCTACATTTCATCGGAAAAAGATATCGTAACGATAAAATTTTCCGATGAAAATTTGCCGAGCTGCATTTCATCGGAAAAAGAGATCGTAACGATCAAATTTTCCGATGAAAATTTACCGAGCTACATTTCATCGGAAAGAGAGATCGTTACGATCAAATTTTCCGATGAAAATTTGCCGAGCTGCATTTCATCGGAAAAAGAGATCGTAACGATCAAATTTTCCGATGAAAATTTACCGAGCTACATTTCATCGGAAAGAGAGATCGTTATAATCAAATTTTCCGATGAAAATTTGCCGAGCTGCATTTCATCGGAAAAAGAGATTGTAACGATCAAATTTTCCGATGAAAATTTGCTGAGCTACATTTCATCGAAAAACGAAATCGTAACGATCAAATTTTCTGATGAAAATTTGCCGAGCTGCATTTCATCGGAAAAAGAGATCGTAACGATCAAATTTTCCGATGAAAATTTGCTGAGCTACATTTCATCGGAAAAAGAGATCTTAACGATCAAATTTTCCGATGAAAATTTGCCGAGCTACATTTCATCGGAAAGATAGATCGTAACGATCAAATTTTCCGATGAAAATTTGCCGAGTTACATTTCATCTTAAAAAAGTAGGTTGTTTAAATTTTCCGATAAAAATTTTCCCAATCTAAGATTTTTGGACATCTCCCAACTGTTATAGTATAAATTTTATTGTTCGAATATCCGACAATTGATAGTGTCATTGATCAAACGTAGGCTATACGGATCAACATTCAGGGTTGAAAATCGGAGGAAAAATGACTGAGACTTTGACTCCGAATCCGACTCCTGGATTTTGAAAGGGTTTACTCCGATTTGCTGCAAAATCAATTCAACTTTCACTCCACGATTCCAACCCCGATTACCTCACTGGGATTGCGAACAAAATGAGACTCCGACTCTTGAATGATTTCTCTCTATCTCCAAAACAATTCCACTCCGTTCAATTTGACTCCCAAAATTACCGACTCCGACTCGGTTTGCGGGCAAAATGATCGACTCCGACTCTTCACTAGCTGGCGCCACAAGTATATTCACTGAATAAAGTTCTCACTTTTTCATTCAGAAATCTGTCATGGCCTTGCCACCCGATAGATGGCGCCACAAATGATTTTCCATTTAATACATTATGTTCCTCCCAGGAAGGAATATACTTGTCCAGTGGTTAGCATATGAATCTCGTATTCCAGAGGTCTAGGGTTCGAATCCCGGCTAAAGCGACTTCGATTGAGCTCATGAATCACGTTCATCAAAAGTTGTTAAATTAGAAATTAAATAAACAAGTTATAAAAAAAAATAAAATATATAAAATAATTGTCCCAAATGACATCATCCAAAAATACCCCTCCTGAGAGTTTTCAAGATGGCGGAAGAATCACGTGATCATCCAAGATGGCGGACCCCCCTTCCCACTGTTAATTTTTTTTCCTCCTGCTTCTCCCTATATCGCAGTTGTTACTACTTCTCATCGTATTTTCATCCTAAATTCATCGCCTCGGAACAGCACTGCTCGTATATTGCTCCAAATCTCATCGTATTTTCATCCTAAATTCATCGCCTCGGAACAGCACTGCTCGTATATTGCTCCAAATCTCATCGTATTTTCATCCAAAATTCATCGCCTCGGAACAGCACTGCTCGTATATTGCTCCAAATCTCATCGTATTTTCATCCAAAATTCATCGCCTCGGAACAGCACTGCTCGTATATTGCTCCAAATCTCATCGGTATAGGGAGAAAATTCATCGAATTCCGATGATCGGATTCTACTATTGCCGATGAGACATATTGGAGCAATTTCCGATGAAAACTCATCGGAATCCGATCATCGACCGATCATCGGCCGATCAAAGTTTGATCGGATTTCGATGAACGGCCGATGATCGGCCGATGAGTTGATGCTACTCGGGTTGTTTCCATGAGTGTTTGAAATAAGGCGATAAGAGGGGCAACCGGGCATTGCTTCCGCTTTCTTCATCGCGGTTGCGCAGGGAAACAGAAAAACACGTCCATAGTCACGTGGAGGGGAAAGCAACAAGTTGATTTTCATCACTATCAGTTGGTGTATGCTAGAACTGAAAATAACAGAAACTATTTCCCCACGCTTGTCTCAGTTGAAAATTTAAAAAGTTATCACATCAGAAGTGTTGTGAAGGGGATGGTGTGTAACCCCCTCCCCTCCCGGGCCCTTGGTTTTTATGCTACATTACCAATCGTAGTGTGGCAATATATATGCTTCTAACCAGGGAACCACACGATAGTGTAATAATGGCAAAAATAATAATAATAATAAAATGAAATAGGTAGCAATCGAAAGAGCATAATGTGACATTGTTTGACCCAAAAATTATTTGCCCTCGTGCCCCCGTTGTCATGATATAAAGTCTCAGAGTCTGCCAAAATTTTCGGAAAAGCTACCAAATTTAGCGAGTTTCGGTGAATAATGGTTAATGGAAGACATGTTTAACACGCTTTGCAGATGGATGTCCTGCTAAATGCAGATGGTGAAATCTCGCCATAGCTTCAATTTCTCGCCAAGTCTTTAAATTTGGCAGTGTTTTCTTTTCTTTCTTTCTTTTTTTGTTTTTGTTTTTTTGTTTTTTTTTGACTTAATGATCGAAGGGGTCACGAGGCAAACTTTTGGGTAGAAGAACTATCTCAATATGCTTCTTCGATTGCTACCCTATTAAAACTTTTTTGAAAATTATACCATTCTCTTCGGTTCTCTGGTAAGGCCTGGCTAGCAACCAGGGAGAAAATTTTGGCTTTTGGAAAATCACAAAATTCTATTTAGCGAAGTAAATGGAGATTATATGTAGAATTGCCCTAATTTACACAATATTTGCTTGTAGAGAGCGATACTAGTTCGGATAAGGAAAGCTCGGAAAATTGGAGGGTAGACTCAGGAGACGTACCAGTAAAGGCGGTTCGCACGGGAGCGAATGCCGCCTCACTTTCAGAAGCACAGGGGCATTGCCCCTCCCCTTTTCTAAATGAAAAATTTTCAATCGATTGAAGCACGATAGAATGGATCCAATTGATTGACGTGTTTTAAGAAAGTTAATTTTACTCAAGTGTATGTTTCATATTTTCCTCTTGTATTTTGCAAATGCCACAATCCCAATCAGGAAACCACTCGCATTACGTCTTGATTTGGGTAGCAGTCTAGTGTAATATCTAGGAAATTGACATCTAGTCGAGTCTTTTCAAACTAAATTTGCTTCAACAATTACAAAAACATCAATATTAGAAGAGTTTAAAACTGATTGAACTTGAATACATTTCTCCTGAGAAGGTCATTCCGTTGGAGCAGTCTCAATCGTCATTCGTCCTTAAAGGGAAGTTTTGGTTTGTGATTGAAACACATAATCAAAGAACACTGAAGAAGTGACAGAGCTGTAGCAGATTTTGCGTTACCCAGGGTGCACCTCGAGGAGGTCTGCTACGTTACACCTCCATACGTTTTCCTCATGTTATTTCACAAAAATTAAAACGGGACTTTGAATTGGAAGGAGGGAGTCTACTATGGCCTTCTGTCTCTATTTTTGAGGCCATGTCCCGAATTTATTTGATTAGGTAACTTAATCAGTGAGAACGCTCAAGAGTATAGTCCAATTTCCCACAAACAGACATCTCTCGGGGCTCCACCCATCAGAGGGGCGGGGGGAGGGGGCAAAGATATACACTCAATGCATTATATGGGGAAATTATCAAAATACATGCGAAATGCGTAATTGCATTATATTTTTAAAATCCGGGGGTCATATTCATTCTGTAGTTATCAGAGTCCTATTAAAATATTGGGAGGCCCAAGGCCAAACGCTTTTTTGACCCTTCTCCCCCCCCCCTCCAGTAGTCAAAACTTAATTTTAGTCATTGGCTGAAGCAATTTTAGCCATTTGGGGGCCTCTAAAAGCAAGGGCCTTAGGCCATAGCCTAGTTTTCCTATTCAGTGATCAGGCCCTGCTAGTTAATTTCAAGTATTTTTAAAAAAATTCCGTTGGAGAATTTTGTTGCTGTTTGTGTAATTTTGTCAAGTATTACATGAGTGACCAGGGTTTTTTACCCAACACTGTGATGAAAATATTTTGATGCGTTGAAATGTCTCTCCACACAGCCGTTACTCGCATTCCACGAGTGGAGAGTTTCTTCCTTCCCGCCGGTGTCAGGCGAGCACTGGATCAGTCGGTCGGGGTCAACGAACCTCCCTATCGCTCTCTCCCCGGAACCACAGGAAAGGGGAAGAAAAGCGGGATGGGCCGCGAACACCCCGAGACGAAAACAACGATAACCACAACACTTTTCCCTCCGCCTAACCTGTTAACGAGTTTAAACTAGTGCTTGGGCGGGGTTCTGCACGGACTCAGTCGGGATGCTGTGGGCAGTTTTTTTTTTTTTTTGAGCAATCACGATTGCTTATTGCTTTTATTTGACTGTTTTGATGGGCTATCATTTTATTTTCCCACCGCCATCCTCCGCACCATCACCGTCGACCGGCTCCTCACGATGCTGCTCCTACAGCGAAAACCGTCTCCAGGTTGCATCCATGTCCTACACACACGCGCATACATACACAACTACACACACACACACGCAAACAAACACATACACACACATACATACGCATACACTTCATACACACATACACATACTCAAACACATACACACACGCATACATACAGACACCTACACACACACACACACCCACACACAACTACCCACACACTCATGCCTGGACACAGACACAAACCCATATGCCTACACACGCATACACATTCCCCCCCCCACACACACAAACACTCATACACACAACTACCCACACACTCATACTTGCACAGACATAAACACGAATGCCTACACACACATACACATACCCCTACACACAAACACATACCCCCCGCACACACGCAAACACACACGCCTTACATACACACACACACTCGTGATTGGGAAAAACATAATTTGAATTCAAGAGGTCAAAATTCAAATTGATTGATTTTTTTTTTTACTTCGGTAAATCAAATATATTGTCATTTATTCGCAGATCCTAGTCTCAACGTTATTACTCTGCCATGTTAGATTTGCCGCAACTTTATTTTAGAGGTTCGAAATTCGAACACTGTATGTGAAGTAAAGTCATTCAGTGGTACTGTAGGAACATTTTAATAGTGATACATATATTTTTTTAATAAAGAATAAATCAAAACAAAGTATTCATTTTTTAACAGAATATTACATTTCTAAGTAGCAATGCGCCTTTTGTGATAAATACTATAAATATGGGACCAAAAAACAGAGTTATTAATAATCGAGCCTGGGACAAAAAATTTGGATCGTATGGCCACTTTACACCAACCCCCACTCAATTAAGACAACAAGTATAATAAGAGCTTATACAAAGGACAAACTGCGTTAAAAGAAGGGGGGGGGGCGTCATGCATATCTACAAGAGATCCCGATTTCATATTTTTCAGAGGGTGCCTTGCCGCCTTTCTTTTATCCATACCAACTATCGGTATTGCAAACGGTATCTTTTTGTGTGGTTTATATAGAATAGATGTAATATCTATGGATATGTTTTTTCTGGAAAAAAAAAAAAAACCTGCGCACGACTGGATTTATAAGTAACCACAGCGGGGCAATGCCCCCTTCAGTTTTGGGAGGACTTAAAATAGTAAAAACAGAACTTCCAAAATTTTAAAACGAGAAACAATGTTTTTTTTTTTTTTTTTTTGAGAAATCACGATTGCTTATTGTCCTCACTTGACCGTTCTTGGCGTTTGGTTCCCTTTTCAGCTTGGACCGGGAACACCAGCACCACCGCCCACCGGCCTCTGCAGGCACGGCTGTCCCCCGGTCCTGAGCTATCCGCTTCTCTTGATCGGAGGCGTCCATGTCCTACACGCACGCACGCTTACACACACATACACTCACACACGTCTACTTGCATACACACAGGTCTACGTGCATACACACAGGTCTACGTGCATACTCACAGGTCTACGTGCATACACACAGGTCTACGCACACACACAAGTCTACACACACACACAAGTCTACACACACACACACAAGCTTACACACACACACACACAACTATGCACACGTAACCGCCCAGGAGGAGGGGCTGGCTTGGGGGGACAGTAGCCGTTTCTAGAAACAATAACAGGAGCCGTTTCTAGAAACAATAGCTCCAATGAGTAGAGTCCTGTCACAGTTCGTGATTGCGAAAAACATAATTTGAATTCAAAATTTCAGAATTCAAATTAATTTTCTTTTTTTCCTTTTTTTCTTTTTTGAATTATTTAGAAGTGAAAATGAAGAGAATAACGAATGTCCTTTTCAGATGGAAGAAATAATAATTAAAAAAAAAAAAAAACAGCGAACATTAAATACAAGCAGTGAAGTTGTCGCTAGGGTGATAAAAATGTGTCTAAAATGACTATTTTGAACAAAAAATCATTACGGCAACTATATACATGAAAACATAGGCTAAACAAGCTATGCCTTCAGCTGCAATACTTGAAATAAATGACGATTATTTTAACAAATTAAAAGCTAAAACAAAGATCCCCCCCCCCCCCTCTGCTTCTTTTTTTTTTGCATTAAAAACAGAACGAACGATCTACTCGTAGTGTTTTGTTTTCCTTCTTTTCAGAATGTTTATTTCCAATTGGGGCGATATTAAAAGCGAGATATTTTGGTTTGCTATGCAAAAGGTTTTGAAAAATCTTCCAGTTTCCTGTGTCAAATGAAATTGGCTGATTTGAAATGAATGCTATTGCAAAACAACTACAGGATTTTATACAGTAAAATACTGTTAAATGTAACAGTTTACACAACATAACATAATGTCACTTGATAAATTAATATCTAAAAATGCTGTTATGCGTCTCATGCCCGAGTATTTATTGGGAGTAGGAGCATGGTTGCCGGATCGGTTAGGCACTGGGCTTGTTGATTTGATACTGTTGTACGCAGAAGGTACCTCCGTGACCGGGGGACTCACATGTCATAGTCATAAGGCCATCTAAGTTACGTTCGCAAATCAATAACTTGGAGGAATGGTGGAATGCGTCAGGAGTTGTTCGACCCCTGATTTGGATCGAAATGATTGAAATTTCGACAGATGGCGCTTCTATGTATTGTGCGTGTCTGTATCTGAACTAATATTAGACTTTTAACCTTATGGTGCTTGTTTAAAACGAAAGATGCTCTGTTGAGGCAGTGAGGAGCAAAGGGATGTAAGTGCCAAAATTTAAAAAATGGAGATAACCAGTCAGTGGCGTAGCTAGCGAGGGGCGGAGGGGGCGGTCCGCCCCGGGCGGCACTTTTTGGGGGGCGGCAATTTTACACTTTTAATGCGAAAAAATTTAACACGTTTTCCCAATAAGGAAATCATGCTGTTGACCTATTACTGGAAGCAAAGAAAAAAAAAAACATCGAATTGTAAGGACGACTATGGGACGATTTGTACGACTATGATAATACAATTACTTTAATGCAAAACATGTGTTTTTATTGTGGACATCTCAACACTGTTGTTTGTTTTTTCTCTTCCTTCGTCCGAACCTTTAGCCTGAGGGAGGTGATAGTCTGAAGTCAAGGGACCATGTCTTTTTTTTTTTTTTTTTTTTTTTTTTGCTGTTAACGTTAACTGCTGCGGAGGAAATAATAAATTTCATAACCTTTCGTTAAATGATGAAGCAATCACTTGATTTTAAGTAAGTTAAGAGGAAACCACCGTGTTAAAGAAGGAAAAAAGCACTTTTTTTTTTATAGGAAAGTGACAACAAGAGTAAAAGGACAGAGTTCTCAAATGTTGGGCGATTTCCTGCTTATTTCAGGACAACACTATCTGTTTCAACAATTGCTTTGATTGGCCATTGACTACAAAATTTTCACTAAGACATAATGAATTTTATGTTCATTTTACAAAAACAATTATTCAAAACTCGAATAATAATTGCTTGTATTACTGCATTATATCAACTAATTCCTTTAAATGAGTTTCACATTTAGTTATTCATTTTAAGGAAATATTTTTAATTACTAAAATGATCTTTGGGCAAGGTCTTTCATATTTTGACCTCTATTAGTGTATTAGTGAAAAAGAATCATCCCAAATTTGGTCTCGAAACATTTCTAAGGGATAACGCCCACCCTATCTCTTCATATCTCATCTTTCAGATTAATACTGATTATTAAGTTTTTATAACTTCAATACCAACAAATTGCTGAGGGCGGTCAAGCCCTGACCCTTCCAGTATAATGATTAAAGACAGTTTAAAGTGTGTATTTATGACATTAACTTCAAACTTTAAAATCCCCATCTCACCTAATGTCTCATAAATTAACTTAAAGTTGGGTTTTTGAAACTTAAACTTCAGAAAAATTCTAAGGTTGGGACCCCAGATGTGTACGAAATCACATAACATCATCACAGTTGGCTCAAAACTTCGTTTTTAGAAATTTCTGAGGGAAGACCGCAAATGCTTTTTTTCTCACTGGTGAAGAGCTTAAAATGAGCAACAGTTTTTCAATAAAGATTTCGGGTTAGAATCCCCCCTCCGAGTTCTCTCTCATAACGTTGTCCGTCAAACAACGACTGAAGTCGTGTTTTTAGGACGTCATTTTCAAAACGTTTCAAGGGGAGACGTACAAACCATCTGACTTCCAACATTTTTGGAAACATTTGGAAACTTATGCGTTTTTTAAACTTCGGCATCGAAATATTTCCAGAGAGTTCCTGTACGTTCCCTATTCTCTTTAACGTCTTCAAAGATAGACTAAAATTGATTTCAAGTTTGAAAATATTTTGGGAGGAAAATCTAATTTTTATTGGAGTTATGGGAGACTCTTACACCACAAGATACAGCCTACATTTGCGTGTGTTTCAATTTTGTTGAAATGCTGTGCGGACAGCGTCCCCGAACCTTCCCAAATATCTTCACGTATCCAAAGATAGCCTATAATTTCTTTTTTAACACTTCAGTTTCGGAAAATTTCCTTGAGAAGTCACGACCCCCTAACGTCATTTAAGAATGCATAAAACTAATTTTTGTTTTGAAAAAAAAAAGAAAAAAATTGAAGGGAGTTCCAAGAATTTTTTCTATTAGCGTTTCTAAAAATTGCTTAAAATTCCGAATTTTGACTTTACTTTTGTAATGTTTCGGTGGGGCTCTGAATTACTTTTTTTTCTTTTGCAAGAAAAATAAGAAGGAAAAAAAAATCTTGTTTATTAAAATCTTATTAAAATACTTTTAACTCTTTAATATGTCAACTATTCTTCAGCAAAAAGGGCGGCAAATAGAGGAACCGCCCCGGGCGGCAGAAAGTGCTGCTACGCCACTGTAACCAGTACAAATGATAGGCGAACTTCTCCTCTGTTTTGGGACAAGAGATAGTACTGGTAGTCCTGGTAGGTGCTGCTGTACCAGCATGATTTAGAATTTTTTTTCAATAAAAGTCTACCAAGGACCGAATTTTTAAACGCGTTTTACTCAAAACTTGAAAATGCTCACTTACATCCCTTTGCTTCTCACTGCCTCAGTTGGCTTTAAATCAAGAAGTAAATTTTACTTCCTAATTTGAAGCTAATTTGCTTTGGGGGATTTGTTTACTTGGAGGGAAAATACCATTTTACTTGCTTTTTTAATACTATTCAAAAAGTATGTCATTTACAACCAAATCAAAATAAAAGTCATTTCCATTATTAATCTAAATAATCCAGTCATCAAAATGTTTGGGAAAAATTTGCAGAAATTTGATAAAATTCGCTAACACCTATAACATATTGGCAGAACCAGAAAAAATCTTTTATATAACAGTGAAAACTGACGAATCTTCGTAAAAATTACGAAAAATCGAGCAAAAATGAGAAGGTAAGCATAAATTACAACTAATGTTGCACAAAAAAAAAAAAAAAAAAAAAAAAAAATTCTCCCTCTCCAGGAAATTAGACCTAAATTCGACTTATGAATGTGTAATGAAACCTATGCAACGAAACCTTTGTATTTCCTCCTCCTCTCTAGTATAATCCTCTAGTAAAATTTTTCTTTTACAGAGTTAAAATAAAATAATAAAAAAATTAATTTGAATTTTGACATTTTGAGTTCAAATTATGTTTTTCGCAATCACAAGTGTGTGTGTGTATGTAGGCGTGTGTGCTTGTGTGTGGGGGTATGTGTGTTTGTGTGTAGGGGGTATGTGTATGTGTGTAGGCATGTGTGTTTGTGTCTGTGTGCAGGCATGAGTGTGTGGGTAGTTGTGTGTATGTGTGTGTGTATGTGTTTGTGTGTGTATGTGCAGGTGTCTGTATGTATGCGTGTGTGTATATGTAAGTGTCTGTATGTATGCGTGTGTGTATGTGTTGGTGTCTGTATGTGTTTGTGTGTGTATATGTTTGTGTATTTGTGTAAATGTATGTGCTTGTGTGTGTATGTATGTATGCGCGTGTGTGTAGGAAATGAACGCAACCTGGAGACGGTTTTCGCTATAGAAGCATCGTGAAGAGCCGGTCGACGGTGATGATGCAGAGGGTGCTGGCTGGAAAATAAAATGATAGCACATCAAAACAGTCAAATGAAAGCAATAAGCAATCGTGATTGCTCAAAAAATTGGACCGTAAATAAGAAGATATAGAAATTCGGAAACTAAAAAGGTGCACCACAATACAAATTTTTTAGAGAACAATTGCTCAGTTATATAGCATCGGAACAACGGAAAAGGGAATTAGATGACACACAAAAACTCTTTCCCCCCCTACTAAGTGGCAATTTTCCCTGCGTCAATTGAGATCACACACTAAGGCAGGAAAGGGGTTCTCTCTTCACTCTGTTTTTTTGCCATTCAATTTCCCGTGGGTTGGTTGCGATATTAACACTTTCCAGTGTGATGACAGCTCAGCAATAACATCTCAAATGACTGATTGGCAGGCATCATTGAGAAAATAATGGAGTCTGTTTTCATAAGCGAATGTTGGACTAGAAATAAATGCGGGATTTTCAAAAAAGATTGTGAAAATAAAGAGCGGTTTAACCCATATTTTCATACCCATGCCGTGTTCGTCTTCATACCTGTATGAAGTTGTGGATTTCTATTAGACGATTGTTTTGGGAGGTGCGACGAATTTTGGAATTTGGGAAGACGAATGCATTATATGAGGGGGTGGGGGCTAACAAAAAGTTTAAACTGAAGTGTGATTCTTTTTTCTGAACTAAATGTGTGATTAAAAGAGTTGAAATGAAAATTAAAAGTGTCTCGAGAAAAAGAGGGAAACATTGAATCATCCCCTCCCCCCTCCGCCAAAGAAAAAAAAAAGATTATGAAGAATTTCTATACCAGTATTCTGGATCCATTATCGATTTCAAATCCTTCAACTTTTGATTCGCTTCAGGCGTCTGAAGCTACTTTCAGTAGTCATTTTGGTCCTCAATTGTGCTTTTTTCCCTTGTTAAGGAAGAAGGGTTGCAGCATCAAGCCGGAAGAATGATTTTTTACAAAAACTAAAATTGAAAATAAAATTTGAAGATAATTATGGATTCGTTACTTGCTCATAAATAGGTGCGTGTTTTCGGGTTCTCCGACGAAACTTTTCTTCCAAAAACGCAATTGTCGACGATATTTTCTAGTATAAGGGAGAAGGAATCTTAGGAGGTTTTTCTTCGGACATTTTTCGAAATTGACTCCTTAAGAATGCGATTGCTTGTCATTTTTGAGGACCTGAAGAGAAAGGCAGGAACTCTGCCCACTCATTTCTTGATATTTGAGTCTAAAAATAGGATTTTAGACGGTTTTTAATGATGCTCGGAAAAAAAGGGTTCGAGGAACTTTCCCCAAAAAAGTTTTCGGAACTGAAGTCCTAAAAATTCGACGGTAGACAGACCTTTTATGACGTTAGGAGAATGCATGGGGTTCAGAACTCTTCCGCAGAAATGTTCCCTTTTACAAAATACGAACGCGTCCCAAGTATATAGTTCAAGAGGGGCTTTTGACGGGCTATTTGATGGGCTATGAGTTAGTGACGTTTGTTGACTGGAACTGACTACCGATAGCGTTGATATAGGGGGCACGTGGACAGTAATGATTGTAGACGGCAACAAGACTATCGGTTGATTATTTATACTTAATACTGCTAAAGCAAATCCTCGTCCCCCCCCCCCCCCTTTTTGAGACAACCGTATAGAGATCGATCAGTAGGTACTAGTCACACACACACAACAATAGTGGACTCGCTCTTCGTGATTCAATATTCTGTGCACTGTTTTTGTTGCATTGCTGCAAGAGACACGTTGAGGTTTTATACTTTATTCGCGTGCGAATAAAATTCTACATTTTATTATGGTGATTTAAAGACGACCCCAAAGCATTTTGTGACATTTTGGGATGAAAACTTGTATTTTAGTACTATCAATTTCTCAGGGGTGTCCACCTAGGGGGGAGGGGGGATCATGGCGTAGACTGCGCCATTGGAATTTTTAGGTTGTTGTTTTGAGAGGCATTTTTTCCTTTCTTTGGGGGGGGGGGGGATCTTCTAGATATTTAGGGGGAGTGCCCTTACTCTTAGGGGGATAGGCACCCCTGAATTTCGAAAAAATTCCGGTGAATATTTTCCGAATCTCCGTCCCTTCCAGTCCAGGATTTCCGAGAGCCAAAACGGGGCTCTTGTCAGTTTGATCGCCGAGCGAGCTCCCACTCGAGTAATGACCCCCTCCAAAACCAAGAAGTTGATCCGCTCTCTTTCTCTACAGAAAAAAATATTAAAAAACATTTGAGGGAAGTAAAATGAGGGCCGTCGAATTGATACCCCCCCTCCCCCTCAATTTTTGACATCGCAACGGCAATGAAGGGAGATGCTAAAACCAAAATAGTAACGTGCTTTTACACTGCACAGCAAAGTTATGAAAATCTCCTCCCCCCCCCCCTTAATTAGATCGCTTTGACGACTATGAGAAAAATCATTATTTTTTACTAAAACAAATATGTTTTAGTAAAAAATTGATTTTTGTTCACCTATCGGGAAGTAAGTAAATTGAGTCCAAGGTCTCTCTTCTTTTCTTAAATCCCCCCCCCCCCCCCAATGAAAGTCTGAAACTATAAAAATTAAAGCTGCGTAATCCATATTTGCGTAAAATAAGCAACCCATACAACATTGAAAACATTTCAACTTTCTATTCAGGTTGTAGCTTTTCAGTGGGGCCATCTACCAGTCATTTGACGAAACAAAAACTCTTTCGAAAAGCTGCTAAATCATATAAAATTTAAGATGCAATTTAAAAATTATAGCTTTTTCAGAAAGCTAGAATTTTTCATTGTAAATTTTAAACTGGAGTGATTTTTGTTTCATATATATCAAAATATCGAGATCAATGATAAATTTCTGTAAAATATTTGATGAGTTTAAACAAGTCAGTTTTTCGTTTATTCACTGTGTGTAGTAGCTTCCCTAATCTCCAAGTCCAGGGTTAACCGGGGGGGGGGGGGGGATGACATAATCGACAATATTTAATTTTTTGGGGAGGTGGTGTCTCAAGGAGTTTTAGTCTTTTTTCTTCCGATTTCACGTTCTTATGGAAGAGTGGCTCAACAGTGTTGAAGGGGCAGGGGGGGGGAGGGGTAAGGTGCGCCATCACTCTTTTATCAGGACGGGCACCCTCAGCTAATCCTTTTTTTTTTCCAATGGAACATGAAAGCCGTTCTCTATAGCAGGGTTTCTCATCCTTTCTGGCTCGCATCCTGCTCTTATTTGAACACTGATGTGAGGTCACGCCCCCTCCCCCCCCAAAAAAAAACACAACTACATGTGGTCAATACAAGCTACAAAATAAGAATCTCGGAATTTGAAACAGAACCCAATTATTAATAAAAATATAGATAAGTTGGCACACAATATTTATTTATTTTGAACATATTATTATTAGAAAGCATGAAATCAAAGAATCAAAAAATTAGTTGCAAATGATTTTGAGGTCATCTAAGATCTAGGTGAGGTTGCCTTGTAATACCGGTCACTTTCATAACATACGGTTGACGGGGGGGGGGGGGGGGAGCTGCCACTGTTTGTCCTTGATAAGTGTTTGAATACTACTGTTACAACGTGTACATGAAGAAGAGCTGCCAAATTTTGAAAATCCAAAATCGTAGCAGCATTTTGCAGTGCGGGTGGGGAGGGGGTGTGGTCGCTGCCGCCGCTTTGAAGTGATGAATTTGCAACAGTGTAAAGAACAAAAACAATGATACTTAACAGCTTTCAAGTATGATACAGAAAATATTAATACGGAATTTTAAAAAAATTATATTCTTCATGGATTTTTTTTTTTTCAGTTTTTCCGCTTTTTTGCCGAAGATTCAATGACTGGATCATCGTCGCGATCTAAAAACCGATCCATCTTTACACCATGCAACTCTCGAAGAGCGATGCTTGTTGCACAGAGACCGTCAGCACACGTGTAGAAGTTTGATTTTCTGAACTTACCGGTTTAGTTTTCATGCTGTTTTTTCCCTGCTTTTTCTTTTTTTTTTTTGTGTGTGTGTGTGTTTTTGGGATTATAAATTAAAAAATCCAAAAATCGTAGTTTTTGGACCCGCTTTCGTAGCATCGTAGTTTAAAGCGGTAAAATTCGTAGAAACGACGGTTTTTTCGTAGCAGTTGGCAGCTCTGACCTGAGGTTTTTTTCAATGCCTTCCTTGGTATTTTGAATTTATTTATGATTAGTTTCATCTTTTTATTTTTCTAAACATTTACGCCTCCCTTGAAATTGTACTACGCCCCCTAGTGGCAGGACCGTGCACAGAAATGTTGGGGTCCGTCACATATGACTCTTCCAGGGCCCCCCTTCATATTGTTTGTTACTACCCCTACAGATCTATCATCCTCGAATATTTATATTGTATTGAGAAGAAGGAAATTTGCGATTGATTGAGAGTTTAAAATTTGAAGATGGTTCGTATTGTAATTTAAGGAAAAAAACGTGATTTTATCACTAATGCATCAATACAATGTTCCTAACTATGTTCACTGTTCACTGTTCAAAAGAACAGTCGTTCCTTTTTTAGGAGGTCGTTATAACCCGTTCATTTTCAGGATTCGTTCCTTTTGACTCGTTCGTTCATGAACGACACGTCCCTAATCTCGAGCCCGTTTTCAGTCGATCGCAACATCATTCTGAACTACATTTTTTTTTCGGAAAACTATTCTCTTCCGTAAAAAACTTAGTTGTTTGAATATTAAAAAAAAATAATAATAATAACTTTTTGCACTCGCTGATAGTGCTAACATTTTCTAATTTTCAGGAAAATAATTCTTTTTGCCTTTTGTTCATGAAAAATGTCCACAAAAGTTACTATATACGAATTTCCAGATAAAACTTGATATGAATGAGTACATCGGCAGTTAATTTAGGTATTCGCTACTTTAGATAGTGCTTTGTGGACTTTGTTGCTGTTAAAATCTTCTTTTGGAGGCAGTGTCACGAAATGGCTGACAGCTTAATTTTGAACGAGCCTTAACACTTAGATTTAAACTTAATGCATTAATAAATTATAAAGAAGGAGGAAGATACCTGATTATTTTATTGAGCCATTACATAGCAGTAGTAGTGCATTCCAGTGAAAGGATCAGGAATGTCTAGAATCGAAAGCATCTACTCTCAATCTTCTGCTAACCCATTTAGGGATTTTCGAGTATGATTCCGGTGCATTGAATCCCTCACATCCTACCCCCTGAAAAGGAACCTTTTTCGCATCCTCCCACACTCCATCGTATTCGGCCAACGCCCCCACCACCCCACGAATGCACAACAGAGTGCAACGCCATGTTTACGATCCACGCTCCAGAGCTTCGGCAACCCGATCCTCGCAACAGCCTCCAGCGAAAAAAAGGGGGCCCCGCACAGGGGCCAGAGAGAGAGAGAAAAAAAAGGACCGACTGCTCATGCGTCGAGAAAGACGGTCAGTGACACCGACTGATGAGTGACGGGGGGAGCACGATATTTCTTGCCCCCTTCTAGGACCTTTATCGCCCACTGGCTGAATAAATAAGTCGATGGTTTAATTTGCTAAGAGAATAACAACACGTGCGTCTTGGCTTTATCAGTTACCGAGGAATAACAGATGCTTTACGGTTTTTCTTTCTGTTCAGAGAAGGGGAGGGGGGCATATGTGGGTAGACAGTAGAATGCAGGAAGAGGGTGGTTTTTGCAGAGGTAGGAAAAGGTTCCTGAAGGAACAGGTAGACGTGAATATAGACCTTCGGCGCACCTCAAAATAACATTTCCAATGTCACAAAAGTCATTTATAGGATTTTATTACCCGGTACGGTTTTATCAAGCGCGTATCGGGGGGAGGGAGGGTCATGAACCCCTTCAAAAGACCTAATATAGCTCAAAATTCTGTTTTGAAGTATTTGACGACCTATTTTTGGAAAAATTTCCCAACAGCTCCAATACCACTTTGTGCTCGAATGTTACAGTTATGATCCCTCTTTCCGATAATGTACCCTCCAAAACCGGAACCTGGATCCGTACTCCAAACTACTTCAACTTTTAGGGTCACTTCAACTTTTAGGATGTTTTACTGCTTACCTTTCTTCCTTTTAACACATTACTTGAGGAGGCCTTTAGTGCAATAAAAGACTTTTAGCCACGTTTTACTTATTTGAGTTGATGGAACTAATAACACTTGGATACATCATAACAGTTCAACGCAAAATATATTCTCAACCGTTGTTATCTTAAAACCTCTAGCTGCATCAAATCTGATGATTCAATTTGAAATATCACAATAGATTCAGATTGGTCAACAAAATCATTTGTCGAATTCGAATGCTACCGGTTAAAAACCTGCTCTTCATATATGTAGCAGAGCAGAAGTTTGACCACTCTCTTCAAAAAAAACTTGGAAAAAGAAAAATGGCCTTTTCTTATTAAATTTATTTTAGGAAAATATCGAGAATAAAAATAAAAAATAAAAAATGCGAAAGGAGTATATTTTAAAAATTGGGATGTCGAATCATAAGAAAAGAAATGCGTTGCGTAAAATCAATGCGTTAAAATGTCTCTTTCCTGAAAAAAGCTTTGCTCACAACATGTCGTTTTTCCCCCTTGCGCCAAATTAGCTAGATACCTCTTTTATGTTCACAAAAAAAAAGTTCCTTTCCTTGGTCTTGTCTCTGCTTTCAAAAGAAGTTGCATTTTTACCTCAGCTTCAAAATCAAGTTTAAACCCAGTTTCAACCTCTGTGCCATCTATTCTTAAATCGTGGAACTTTGCCAGGAGCCTCTGATTGGAGTTAAATAAAAAAGAGATCTTCGCCTTCAACTTGAAAAAGGGGTGCTAAGAATAGACGATTGTGTGGCACACACCCATTCGGGCGTGTTGATACACCAGGGCTTCGAACTCTCCATTGTCCGTGGCAAGTAAAAACAGAATGAGTTATCTGCAAGTTTTTCGGAATGCTGTTCTGTTCGCTATTCTCGTCGAGTGGGTAATGTAATTAGGCGGGGAGAAGAAGAAGAATTCTCTTTTCGGAAATTTAGGAACTTGGCTATAACCGAGCCGTGCCTTGACTCAGACAAAGAGATTCGTTACTCAATGCCTCCACGAAACAACCTTCATCAGCAGTGTCGAAGAAATCATGCGCCATTTCTAAATTGGGAGAGTAATTACAAGCTGTTTCGGAAAGTCGTTCCCGTATTCCCAAGTGTCTAATCTTTGAGTGTGGGTTGTGGGAATGCAGGTCTCTTTACTCAGTGTCATTTAAGGAGACTTCTTTGAGAATAACTCAAGCTAAAATGGCGTAAATCCCTGCTAATAAATTATGTAATATAATTATGTACGTGGCTACCCAAGTACGGGTTAAGGCAGTTGATAAGAGAGAAAACGCAAAGAGAAACAAACGAGTGAAAAGAACAACCAGGTAAACATTCGTGAGCTGAAATCATCGCATAAACTACAGTCGGCATAAAAATAGAAAAAGAAATCACGTAAATGAAATATGCCAATCGGTGTATTCACAGAAGGTAGTCTCTGAATACAATAAAAGGAATGTCTTAAGCAATGAAAAGCAAAATTGAAAAGCAGGGTCAGTTAAATGCTGCCATAAGCAGGACCTAATTTACCTATAGTCCATGAAACCCGGCTTTGGGGCCCCCTAGCTCGAGAGGCCCCCGAAAAGGACAGATTGTACAGAAATTCGTGCTAAAATTTGGCTTTAATTTGTTGCGGTGTTTAATATCAATAGCGATTTATTAAGTGTATAGCAGTGAGATTTTTAACATTAAAACAGCTGTTTTTTGCTATGTGTACCTTAGCCTGTAGCATGCATACGAATACGCAATTAGAAAAAAAAAAAAAAAAATGTGCGGTTACAAGTCTACAGCACTTTTGTCGAATGTACTGCTCAGGGGGGCCCTGCTGGTATGCCTAGTTTACTGTCCTAAAATTTCTAAGTCGGGCAGCCCTCGCAGTGCCGTTTTGTTTCAGGCTGCATAACAGGGGCGGATCCAGAATTTTTTGAAAGGGGGTCAAGTTTCAGTGGTCAGCCTGTTATAGAGTTTAAAAAAAATCAGTTAAAAGGGGTGACGATCCCCCCAAGGGTGTGGGCATACCCCCTCATAACTCATATGCTAGGACAACCCCCCCCCCCCCAAATGAGATCAAAACCCTTTCAGATCATCCTCTCCTCCTAAATTTTTCACTGGTGTTACCTGTGCCATGGATCATATTGCTCCACATTTTCATTAAAATCATATTTCATTGAGCAGACAGCTGGTCACGTTACTGTATAAAATAGTTGGATATATTTACATAAACATTTTATAGCACACACATCGTGTGGTTTGAAACAGAATAGTGCTGAGGAAAAACATTAAGTTAATTTGAGGTTATTGTTCTTTTGAAAATGAACAAAAGCCTCATAATAGCAGTAGCCCAGTAAACGAACTCAGTCATATCCTATGGATTATGACGTACTGGGGAGAAAAACCCTACAGAATGAAGCACAGAAAGGTTAACATTGATTCCATATAATTATGCATTAGTGTTTAATATCTAAAAATTTGAAGTTTGAATAATAATAATAAAAAAATTCATGTCACTGGGGGGGGGGGGGGTCAGCTGACCCTTTGACCCTTCCCTGAATCCGCCCTTGCTGCATAATCTTTAGCTAGTGTTTAAAAATCCGTTTTCTATCTGCTAGCTTCAAAAACTTTTTTGATCCTTTAAAATCATATTTCTAAACAATATGACTGACTCTCATGACTTTACTTGTTGCATTTACCAGTGAATCAATCTTTTGGAAAGGATATTTTAATTAGTACTTGGATATTTTAATGAGTTTAGGTATGATCAGGAGTAAGAGTAGGACCGATTTCGGAGGAAAAGAGTCGGAGCAGTGGCGTAGCTATACAGTTTCTGCCGCCCGGGGCGGTTTCTCAATTTGCCGCCCTTTTGACGGGAAACAGTTAATACACTATGTCAGTTCTTTCGCGATTTTCTGGTTGTGTTGGTGAGCTTTTAGCACTGACGAAGAGGCTCCATTGTTGCCTTGAAATAGCTGTGTGCTGTATTTTCTTCCGAATTTGTGCTTTATTTACGTTGATTTTTCACTTTAATCATAATACAATAAAGAATCAAAAGAAATTAATAAAAAAGAGAAGAAACCCTTTTTCTCTTTTGATTTTTCTTGCTTGCAGAAGAAAAAAAAAAGGAATTCAGCGCCCCACCGAAAAATTCCATAAGTTAAGTCAAAATTCGGAATTTTAAACAATTTTTAGTAACGCTTATAGAAAAGAGGATTGGAGCTCCCTCCAGATTTTTTTTTTTTCAAAATTAAAATCAGTTTTATGCTTTCTTTGGTGACGTTAGGGTGTCGGTGCTTCTCAAGGAAATTTTCTGAAATTGAAGTGTTAATTTAAGTTTCAAAAACCAAACTTTAAGCTATTTTTGGATACGAGATAGGGATTTAAAAGTGCAAAGTTGATGTCCTAATTATTCATTTTATTCTATCTTTAATCAAATGACAGGAATTGCAAGAGCTTTACTGCCCTCAGGAATTTGTTGCTTTGAAGTTTTAAAAACTCAATATTAGGCTCTAAAAGATGAGATATGAAGGGATAGGGTAGACGTTATCTTTTGGAAATGTTTCGAGATTCAAGGCCTAAAACTGCACTTTTGGACTGTTTGGTGACTTTAATGGATAAGAAGGTTCAGTTGCTCTTTCCGAAAAATAAGACATTTTTTGAGGGTTTAACAACGCAATTTTAAGTTATTTTCGGTGGGTTACAATTCTCCGGCCGCATACCACCTTTTAAAGCTAGCTTTGGCAATGTTAGACAGCGAAAAGTGGGGTGTGAATGGAGTTCTCCAAAACGCTGTTTTAGGCTTTGTTTGGCCAAGTTAAGGGCGAAAGGGATGGTAAGTGGTTCTCCTCCGAAAATTTTTCAAAATTAAAGTCCTGGAAATGCATTTTAAGCTTTGTGACAGTAGGAAAGGGCGTAAAGGTCGGGTAATTTTTTTTTTGTTTTAAAGTTTTATAAACGCAAATTTAGAGTCAATTTGGTTTCTCAAAGGGAGTTAGTTATAACTCCCTTTTGGATCCGTGCTTGTACTAATCACTTTTAGTGTTGACAAACTCAGAAGTTGCCTCCTAGGATACGAGCAAGACTCATCCCCTTCCCTTCCCTAGATCCAGTACTGCTATATTGTCCAGTGGCGCAGACAGAAATTTTTTCTGGGAGGGGTTTTGAAAATCGAAAGTTGTTGCTTTCTTTCCCATTCATTAACAATGCGTAATTATTAAATATCAAAGAGTTTCTATAGATTAGTAATTATTCATTCAAAGTACTTGCTTAAATGAAGAAAGTGGGAAAAAACACATAATGTTTATCATTAGTTAATTTTATATTCATTTTTTGTGTTTTTTTCGCGAGAACATTTAATACCTCCTCCTCAAACACATTCATGTCTTTATGAATGTCAAATGCTAGCTAATAACGGTTTCGATCTTTCGATGAGAATTGGTAAAGAGCCTCAGTCAATGTAGTGCGGTAAGCTCTCTCTCTCTCTCTTTTTCTCTCTCTCTGTAGGTTTCCTCTCCTAGATTTCCCTATAAAAAAGATTTGTGCAGTGATGGAAGTGCTGAGGGACCATGATAACCTGTAGAGCTTTATTTTAGCTATCTTTTACCAGTGGGGACGTGGTGTGCTCATCATGAAATATAACTTTTATATTTAAGAATTGAGAAGTAATTTCCGACTGCTTCTCGATCATTGAAAGTAGTAAGATATTTTGTTGAAACCTATTCCGCTCGAAAAAGCTCAAATGCTCTGCTTTTTTCCCTTGATTTTATCGGAGGAAATGAATGTGCTTGTATTCTGGGAGGGGTTTTAACCCCAAAACCCCTCCCGTGGCTGCGCCACTGATATTGTCAAACTGGATGGTTCTCTTTTTCACTGATGGAGGAAGAAGAGATATAGAGGACCTCTACATACAATTAACCATACTGTGATTCATGAGATGAAAAAGTTGTGCATCAAAAATCATTACTTTTGATGCAAATGCGAAAGGCTTTGCTTAGAGATCATTTTACTGATTAAAAAACGTTCCTTAAAATGAATGACTAAATGTGAAACTCATTGTTTAAAGGAATTTGTTGATATAAAATTACAATTCAAGTTATAATTATAAATCGTAATTATTATTCGAGTTGTGAATAAGTGGTTTTATAAAATGAACATGAAATCCATTCTGTGTTTGTGAAAATCTTGTAATCAATGACCAATCAAAGCAATTGTTGACACAGATAACATTATCCTGAAAATGAGCAAGAAATCGCCCACTATTTGAGGCCTTTCCTCCCTCCTTTAACTACTGTTGTCACTTTCCTTAAAAAAAATAAAAATAAAATAAATAAATAAATAATAAAAAAAAAGTTTTTTTTTCTTAAAATAAGGTGGTTTCCAAAAAACTTTCTCAAAATCTGGTGGTCGCTTGATCATATGACGAAAGATTATGAAATTTATTGTTCCCTCCGCAATAGTTATCTTAACCGTAAAAATAAGAAAAAAAAAAAAGACACAGTCAGATCACCTTCTATTCAATGCAGTATTGATTTAGTTAGTATTAAGCTTATTTTTATTTTGAATAAACTGTACAATCACTCAAGTACATGCGGGGCAAAGTGAAATAGTGAGTTTAATTTACTCACTCAATCATTTAATATAAATCACTTTCGTTTTCATTTATTAATTAATTCATTGACATTCTTTCATTCAGTTATTTACTCATATATATATATATATATATATATATATATATATATATATATATATATATATATATATATATATATATTTATTCATTCATTCAATTATTTTCTTATTTATTCATTCTTTTACTCGCTCATTTATTTTTCCTTCATATATTAATTGATTTATTCATTAATTTATTTGTTTATTGTCTCATTATCGTTTCATTTATTCATTCAACCTTTTATTTATTGATTCTTTCGATCAAAAATAAGTTTTGTAATCGAATAGGAAATATTTCATTATTAAAATATTGTACTTTTCACTTTGCCCCATGAAAAAAAAAGTGAAAATTTTCCACTTCTTTTTGAAGACTCAAATTTACTGCCAAAAATAAAAAATACTGTTTCAACGAAAGTTTTATTATAAAATACAATGTTCTTTCTTTATGTACTGTAATTTTCAAAACAAATTTCCGATTTGTTCATTTTGGAAAAACTCAGTCATCTTAACCATTTTACTTTGCCCCACAATCCCCTACATGTTTTGTCTATTTGTATTAGAGTAATTTTATTATCATAGTCGTACCAAATCCTTATAATGGGGTTGTTTCCTTCAGTCAAAAGTAGTACTTTTTTGTCACTGAAATTGATAGAATAAGCAAAAAAAAAAAAAAAAAAATAATAATAAATAACATGGACTCAGAAAATACTTTCATTTTCCCAACAGTTATTTTTTAATTATTTTTTTAAAATGTCCGATTCTTCAAACAAGGCGTTGTCTTTATGACGTCACAAATGATGCACTGTGTGGCGCATCTTTCTACCGCATTTTCACGTTATGATAATTAAGAAGCGAATCACAATTGCGATCTACGCCTACTATCAACCATATCGTTGCCAATACACGTGAGTAAAGATGTGAATTAAATATTTTGGACCGTGAATGGCAACACTGAATGGCATTCCATCATTTGTGATATCATCAGCAGAAGCATTAAACGATGAAAGAGAACCGATTTAAGTAATTTTTTTAAAATATAACACTTAAAGAAATTATTTAAAAAATGGTCAGATTCTATTTTTTTAAGCATGCTCTTTCAGAAAAAATAACTTTTAAAATTTTAGAAACGGCCCCACTCGAACCCTCCCCCATCCCTTTTGGAAAACGCGTTAAATATTTTCGCATCAAAAGTGCGAAATTGCCGCCCCCTTAAATGTACCGCCCGGGGCGGACCGCCTCCTCCGCCCCACCCTAGTTACGCCACTGCTTCGGAGGCTTTTAAATTCCAGGAGTCGTCGGAGTCGGCCATTTTCCCTCTGAATTTACAGCGCCGGCCATGGCTGCGGAGTAGGAGCTGGACCGATTTTGCGGTAAATAGTCCAGTTGCTTACTTAAGGTAAAAGACACTCCGTGGGAAATTTCGTGAGGAAATTATGAGACCAATTCTAATACCTTCCTTATGGCCTATATAACTATGCCTCACCGGGTGTTTTGTTTGAATTCGTGTCAGACGGCCTGTGTGACGTCATTAATCCAAGATGCCGGCTGCACTATATATTGATGAAAATTCTCGGTTTTAACACATTTTTGAGGCCTATTATGATTTTTTTTTCAACTTGTATTACATATATAATATTTTAATGCAATTACTTTTCAAATTTAAAAACAAATTGCCTATATAGAATATTTTTTTTTTCTTTCGTTATTTGTGATTTTGTGATTTTTTTTAGTTACCAATATCAGTAAAAAAATATTTTGGAAAGCTTTCCTCTTGAACCTGCCAAATCATGCTGTTTACTCTTTAACATTTCATTTAACCCAAACATTGCTTTAGTTTTATCAGAAAGCCTTGCCAGCTCTGGAGAGGTCAAAAAAAAAAAAAAAAAAAAAAAAAGATCGCGCTAAAGTTTTTTTTTTTTTTTTTTTTGAGTTATATTTACTATTCCACCAATTACGTTCATTCTCCTATTCTCTTGCTCTAAAGCTTCATATTACCCTAAAGCACAAAATGGTACAGAAGACTTTTTAACAACCCAATTTCCTTCCATAAATTCATTCCAAAGATTTGGATGCTTAACTTTAAGACGCTTCATATCAGTCAGGTACCATGATATCATACTTGCATAATTTGTTAAATCCAAAGCGAAGAAATAGGGAACGAAAGCTTCCAATGAAGAAATGTGTAATTCCCAATTTCCTGACCTAACAGACCGTACAAAAAGTAGCGTAGTATCAATCATATGCACAGATAACAAAGCAAGTTTAAATATTGGTCTTCCACTTGATTCTGTATCCTCAAAATCTTTCATTTTTTCATGTATTTTAAAATCTATTAATATCTGCATTACATTTGAGTGAAGTACTTTTGCTTCACCATACTTTTTTTCTTGAAAGCAATTGATTAGTTTTTGCACTTTATAATCGTTTTGAAATTTAATTTCTTCATTGTGTGTATAAAAGGCATCGAGATAACATTTGAATAGTGCAACTCTTAACGTAGAATGTGCTTCTATAGCCCGTCTAACACACTTTCCTGCAAGAATTTTTTACACTACAGTTTCACTGTATAACTCAGTCAAAGTGGCGTCGAGACCTGTACCATCTAAATATAACCCAATTGCTCGCAGCATAGACATAATCGTATGTAATTCACCAGGCCTAATAATCCAATTATGGGACAAGTTTTTGTTTGCCATAGCAAGTTTTAAAACTGGTTTGTATAACCCAATATCCGTGGTGACTACTGTCGGTGAATTTTCTCCTAAAATATATTTAGTTACGTCTTCCAGTTTCTGCATGAAAGTAAGCTGTGTTGATGAAAAACTTGAGCTGCTATCGATGAGATGTAATACACAAACACGCGTTTCAGTGATCTGCTGTTTTTTAACTATAGAGTTGTACGCGGACAAGTTTGGAATTTGAATAACAGGTTCAGGGCTTGATGCACTTCCATCATCTACGTCACTTTCAGATTCATGTAAATCATCATTAACAGATTCATGTTTTATTTGCTGAAAGCGGGCCATCATCCAAAAAATATCCTCTAAGTGGAACTGATTTTATATCTCATTTTCTGTTTTCTTATCTTCTAATACTTCTCCAAATGCTGAACATTTGGGCTTACTTGTCTTTGCAATTTTATAAGATGTTATTTCAGTCAGGGACTGAGGTAATGTTGAAAGGGAACGGGCTGCTGAAGGTGTGGTGAGAGAAAGTGGAATTTGCCTATCCGAGTCTTTTTTCTGTTGATAAAGTACCATTACAGTGCCATGCAAAGTAACTTTTCCATAAGATGTGTCTTCAAGGAAATCAATGTTATCTGCAGCACAAAACAGAAATCTTGCCTTTATCAGATCAGGAGGAATATAGATCCCGCCACTGTCATCCATGCGCCTTGTTACCTCATTCGCTATCTGTGTTTCCAAACGTAGAACTTAAGCATAATCAATCGAAACTCCTATTTTATGTAAAAAATCAATTATAAATTTGCTTCGGGTAGCAGAGTACATTGTAAGGCCAACACCAACTTGCAAAGGCATATCTCGGGTGTGTCGATGAACAGTTTCTTTTGAAGCTTGGTACAGAGACGGTATTTCATACATGAATATGTGTGACAGTCTTTTGCTTTGTTTAGCACGGTATTGTCCTGCACCTCAGAAGTAGAATTAATTTCAAAACTGGTCAACTTCGGTTGGAACGGCATCAACTATCTGATTCTGATCAAGAGATCCGGTAAATATTCATTTCCGATGAGATAAAACTGCTTTGCGTAAAATGTTTGCTGCTTCAAAGATAGTTTTCATGTTTTTTCCAATGTCTATAAAATCATCTTCTGCATTAGCTAGGGTAACGTCTACAGTTGCCTTTAAAGACACGCGTTGCGACTCATTTTACTCTTTTTGGATTACTAAATATAGCGTCATCCATTTCTTCTTGAATGAGATTTTTAATTTCTTTTCGCGTTTTATTTTTTCCTTCATTTTTATTGGCAATTGACTGATTTCAAGGTCTGCTATTGTAGAAATATTTCCCTGAACAAGAAAATCATTTAATGCACACAGAAATTTTACGTCTGTTGCTTCATTAGAAATGTCTTGCGACTTTGTTACTGCATCAGGATCGCGATGTTTTCGTAAAACATTATGTACATGTTTTACCCAGCAAGATTTATGGTATAAAATGTCCTTTGCATGAGGGTCTCCTGGATCCGTACAGTCACTGAGTTTAATTTTGAAAGTTTCATTTTTGGAAATTTCAATTGCTTTTTGTAATTGCTGATCTGCAGAATCTGTTTTTATCACCACCAATGGTTTTTTTACACTCCAATTTTTGAAGCAGAAAACACTTATTTTTGTCAACAACGACAATTTTGGATCTCGTTGTGTAGCCTACAACATTGTCTTCATGAATTGAAGTAGAACAGGGTGGTTCATTCTTATCCATTTCGTGTAATCTCTTACTTCTGTCCATGCTTGCTTTATGAGTGCACTTCTTGTAGCATTCTGCATGCCATGATGCGTTTTCATTCTTCGATTCTTCTACGGTCACATTCGTTAATCTTATCCTTAATTAATGTATACTCTGTCATTCCATTCTGTTCTCTTCTTGATACATTCTAACACTGTATCATAACCAATTGGTTTAATTAATCGGTCCTTCTTAATCTGACAAAAAATACACAGTTTGTAATTAATTTGTAGCCTTGCTTTTTTTAAAGATAGAGGCAAAGAAACTTGTAAATGAGTTTCTGGGATAGAAGACATCGTGAATAAAACAGCAGAAATAGGTTAAGGAAAAAATAACCGTACTTGTAGATCAGATTATTCACCAACGAACCGGCAAACAATACTTTCTCTACTCAGAAGCTTTTTCTTCTACTCTCCCTACGAATTCCTTAAGAGCACCCCCGATCTAATACGATATTCTGTTAAAAGATTACACAGTCGAACATCGTTAAAACATACTCAAAGGAACATTCAAAGTAAATTTGTCCCAACAGTAGCTAAAGTGTGCCAAGGTAAAAAAATAGGATTTATCAGAATTTTCTTTAAAAATGAGTCAATAAACAAATAAATCAAATATTTTGTTTTTAATTTATAATAAGATGGTGAATAGAATATTAATCAAGTAAATTCACCAGAAAATTATCACAAAATACCCAAAAATAAGCTCATAATTTCAAAAACTCATCAAAGCCGCCATCTTGGATTGATGACGTCATACAAGCCGTCTGACACGAATTCAAGCAAAACACCCGGTGAGGTATAGTTATATAGACCATAAGGAATATATCAAAATTGGTCTCACAATTTCCTCACGAAATTTCCCACGGAATGTAGTATGCCCCCCTACTAAAAGGAGTAGGAGTCGATCATTTTCCACCCGACTCCACATGTTTTGCCAAGGCTGCGGCGTAGGATTCGGTCTCGCGGAGTTGAAGTCGGAGGTTTTAAAATTCCGTGAGCCAAAGTCAGTCATTTTCCATCCGACTCCGAAACACTGCTCTCATCATAACACTAACATTAAACTATAGTACTTCTTAAAAAGTGATAGGTTTTTTTCTGCTGACTATCCCTTAACCAGACCCGTTATTTAGGAAGGTTGAGATCAATTGCCTCCCCTCCCCTCGACATTGAAAATTGAATGTTTTTACATACAAGTGGGCGTGAGTTTTGATGTTTTTCGGCATTATTTGCATTGAGAATATACACCTTTTTCTGCGTCCTCCCTCCCCGTATAAAAAAAAAAAAAATCGAAATGACGGGCCAGCATGTAACATATTTTTTCTAGAAATGAATATTAGATCACGAACGTCAGGATAGAATTTCCTGGACATTGCCTGACCTAAAGGATTGACAAGGCTGGGAAACGCAGCGTTTGACTTAATAAATGTAAGAAATAATGGATCATGCTTCTCTAGCCCTCAGACAGCACCGCACCTGAAAAATTGAAGAAGAAAAAGAACTTCCGCGGGTGATTAACGGTCGGCAAACAAACATGATCAGATTGTAAAACTTTTCCTGCTTTGCTTAAACAGAGAATGCTTTCGTTTGCTTAATAAGCGCCTGATAGCATAAGAAAAAGATAAACATGTCCACAGGAAAAGTATGTCCTACAAAGGAGCCGAATTCTTTGAGAGATATTTTGTTTTGATTTTTTTGCATTCATTACTTTTATTCAGTCATTTGTTTATTTTGTATTAGTAAATTGTTCATGTGAAGACAAATATGATTTTTACGTTTATACGAAAATTCGGTTTCTTCATTGGAATGACCTCGGACAAAAAAGTAGTATTCAGCTTTTTAGAGTAGTTAAAAAAAAAAAAAAAAAAAAAAAAAAAAAAAATAGGTGCTCAATAGTGAACTAATTATTTTTTTTTTCTTTCTTGAAAAGTCGTAAGTTTGAATAAATAGCCATAAAAATTGTTTGGTATTGTGAACAGTGAATTGATTAGATTTTTTTTCTTTTTTTTTTTTTTGAAATCAAAAATTTTCTGATTTAGTATCTTTAAAGGTAATTTAGAACGATAACTTGCAGGAGTTCGTGGCCACGACAGATTTGATGTACACTAGTCACCTTTAGCGTTCATGGATGAGGGTCTGTGACCAACCGGGATCTGGCAGCAACTTGTCAATGTGCATATCAAACCAGTAGCTGAACGCAACATTTTCTAGCCATTTTCCTTTTTTGGAAACAGAAGGAAGTTTCTGTTGCCAGCTCATGAAAGAAAAATCATTTGAAACCTGGTTTTTAAAAATAATTATTTTAATTAATACAAACTGTTCATTTACTGGGTTGTATTCATTCACTCGTCGGACTATCTTATTTCTTAAAAGGAATCATTTGAAGAAACAAAAATGTTATCTTGTGTGGCTCATCCACCTTTTCCTCCAGTATCAATTTTCTCTTCCTCCGAGTCAACAACAATAACTATCCCAATAGCACGTGTCAGAGTTCTCATCGTGCCCCTCCAAGGTCAACGACACCTCGTTTTCTTCGGCCAATCCCCCAGGCATTATCAGGGCATTATCGACGGAATGGGAAGTGACCAGACTTTTCTCCTTTATTTGACTGGCAAGTGGACACATGACGCTATCCCATTTGTGGCCACAGGTGGCTGTCCCGAATAGCGGTACAGACTCTCCGAATACCCCCATTGCGCGTGGAGGTTGTTACCTATTACGAAGTCGTGAGAGATTTAAATTCAGTTTAAATTATCAAATAGCACTAAAATAATCGCTCACTTGCAACAATGGTGACTCACCTCTTAAAAAAAATAAATTAAATAAAAATTAATTTGAATTTTGAAATTTTAAAATCAAATTATGTTTTTCGCAATCAGAGAGAGATCCGGACAGAGAGACTATCAGCTTTATTTTTAGTAAAGAAAATCAACTTAAAATTAATAATTAGGAAACGTTCTAATTATCCGTTGAACTTCGGGTAAAATTCATATTGTGCAGATTTTTAAGAGTTTAACATGCAGCATAAATCAAACAAATATGACTTTTTTTTTGATGAGATGCGCAGAAATTTGTGATTTTGTTTTAAATTGGAATAAAAACCTTAGAACTTTTTTTTTCTGGATGAAAGATTCTATTCTGCACCATTATATAAACAAACAAACAAACAGACAAACAAACTCACTTTCGCATTGATAATATCAGTTAGGGTAAGAATCTAATTTTTGAAAGAACTCGCTTGCTTTATATGCTTCGCATGCTCAAAAAAAAAAAAAAAAAAAAAAAAGGAACTAAATGCTCGGTGGATTAAAAATTAAACAATATATCAAAAAGTTATTTGACGAGATTTGAACACACAATTCGCCAATTACAAAAAAAGAAAAAAAAAAACCTTGAAGCAAAAGTAAGAATTTTATTTGTTCACACGTGGTAAAAAGTTGGCAACAGATCATTCTTCACAATGGTTTAAATTGATAAGACTGCGCTCGTGCAGACGGGTAAATTTAGGCCCTTGGTGGTTTAGGGGATACTTTTCAAGGGCTCTCGAATTAAACAAAAATCGAACTTGTTCGTCAAATTTTTAAGCTCAAGATAAAGAAAAAATGGTCTGTGGAAAAATTTAAATGTTCTAATTTAAACAGAAAATCATGAAATTCAAAGGCATGCGAAAAAGATTTTGACCCGGACGTGATTTGAACACGCAACCTTCCGATCTGGAGTCGGACGCGCTACCGTTGCGCCACCGAGTCATACTATGAGCAAGTCAAATTTGGTAGTGTTTCGTTACTAAATCTCGATTACACTGGATTAGTCAATACAAAACATATACATTAAAGAGAGCATGTCTCCTTCCACTAATAAATAAGCATACACGTTTAGTACTCAATAATAATGCACACTAAATTGTCCGCGCTATCGTATCATACCGAAACATATTCGGAAAGAATTAATAAGGGAGATAACGTAGTGACATCTAGTGGCAAAAAAAATTAGAAAAGTCATAAATTACATTAAGTTCCTTTAATTGTTTACATACTCGGAGAGACGTTTTTCGGAAAAGGATAAATAAAATTTAATTTTCTTAAAAAGTGTAAAAATTCAGGAAAGTACAAAGTTTCGCTGTTTTTAAAACATTGCTTCAAAGTAAATGAATGGAGGAAGGAAAAGAAATAAATAAATAAGTGTCAAAAGTAAAATAATATGCTTGCTAAAATTATAAAGACGAAAGTGAGTTTAATTGTTTTCTATAATTGTTTCATGCTTTAACTACTCAACCGATCATCATGAATTTTAGCATACACGTTGTCAAGTGTGCAGAATAGAAAATCGCGTACCTTTCGTAGAAAAAAAAGTACTTCCAGACATAAGCGGATTTAGGCTGCGAATTCTGGGAGTGCAACAATTACATGGATCTAGTGGGACGTGGGGGGGGGGGGGGGGGCTTTCTTTTGAAAATTTACCTCAAAAATGCTGGTTTTTAAGTGGTTTCAGAGGATATTTTATAGCAGTTTACTGAAATGATGTGAAGAACTTGAAACAGTTTTAATGATTTTTAATAAAGTATATAACAACAGCAATGTTTTTTTTTTTTTTTTTGACTTTATTAGCCATGGTTGTTTCAATGTAAAAGAAATTGTACTGATTGTACTTTGTACTCATAAATATTCAGTTATAGAGTATACAATTATTCAATAATACAGCATTAAATACTAAATAATTTAAGAAATGTATTAATTTATCTTTTTTTTTCAAATGGATAAAAGTACTCTTCTTCTTTATGCGTTGCAAAATTTCTCTCGCACTGGCGAAGTTTGGTGACACACGCAGGTTACACAATAAACTGCTTATTATATAACTGCGTTTTTTTTTTTTTTTTTTTTTTTTTGAGATTGTCTTCAAGCAAATTAACTTGGATTGTAGATTAGAGAAAATTTATTTTCTAAATTGTGTGTCCATATGAAAAATTATTAATTTTAATTATTTTCAATATCCAAACAAAATTGTTAGGGGTGCTGCGCACCCCCTGGCACCCCAGTAAATCCGCCTATGCTTCCAGATTTTTATTCTAACTTTAATGAAAATCATAAATGTGCGAGTATCTCATCGAGAAAAAGTCACATTTGTTTGTTTTTTGCAGCATGTTAAAGCCCTTAAAAAGTACACAATTTGAACTTTACCCGAAGTTCGAGGGACAATTTGAACACCTCCTAATTATTCATTTTAAATTGATTTCATATTCTAAAATGAGGTTTATCTTTATTTTTAATCGTCTGCAGTTTTTGGTCACAAAATAAAATTAAATAAAGTTGAATTTCTGATTCATAACAGAGGTAGCAGACGATCTTTTCGTGAGGAAAAGTAATAAATAACGAGCACATGAAAAATTCGGGGGAAAAAAGAGTGAAGGTTATTTTTCTTAATGAAATATCGGCTGTTTCGTAATCATAGTTATTTGTGTAAAAATGAGTGAAAACTTTTTTTATGTATTCAAAAAGAATAATTGGTTTTGTTTTCATGTTTTTTTTTTTTTTTTTTTTTTTTTTTTGCGCAATCACGATTGCTTATTGCTTTTATTTGACTGTTTTGATGTCCTATGATTTTATTTTCCGACCAGCACCCTCTGCAGCATCACCGTCGACCGGCTCCTCACGATGCTGCTCCTCTAGCGAAAGCCGTCTCCAGGTTGCATCCATTTCCTACACACACGCGCATACATACACAACTACGCACACAAACACACAACTCACACAAACACATACACACACATACACCTACATACACATACACACACCTACACATACACACAACTACCCACACATTCATGCCTGCACACAGACACAAACACACACGCCTACATACACACACTCGTGATCGAAAAACATAATTTGAATTCAAGGTGTCAAAATTCAAATTAATTTTTTTTTTTTATTTTAAGTATCGCTTTCTGCCAGCTTTAATAGCTTGATTTGTCATTTGTTCAATAAAATAGATTGTAGGACTCGACCGATGCATCGGCCTGGCCGATGCATCGGCGCCGATGGTTCAGCAATTTAGCCATCGGCATCGGCGGCCGATGCTAACTTGCAGGAAACATCGGCCCATCGGCCTTAAAAAACATCGAAAAGCCGATGGAATTGGCCGATGTTTTTGAAAAAAAAAGGACCTTTGTTGTTTTACTTTTTAATACAAAGTAAAAGGAGTTATTGTTTTCATATAAAATTGTTTACTTAAATTTCAGTATGAATTTCTATTTTAGTCACCCCAGAAAGAGGTTTTAATACTGCATTCAGGTACCAAACAAGTTAATTATTGCGTTGTTTCTTGTTGCTGGATGTACGTATGTATCTCTCATAAGTCATGACTCAAAAATGGTAAGCTGTATAAGGCTAAATTTTCACATGTGGGGTGTGCGTTCGTTCCAGTTTCGCACTTCCCTATTTGTTCTCGATCGGTTGTTCTAAAAAGCCAATTTACTCATTTTTTGTGGCTATTAAGTACTTATTTCAATGGAAAACTAATATAACGTCTCAGACTGACGATCATTTGGTAATATAATGCCGAATTGGAGACTATTGAAACAAATATGAGATGGCGAAACCGGTTTTGTTTCATTTTTGTTTCCCTGCACGTCAAAACAAACTCGAGTGCAAGTTTTAAAAGGGTTTTTCTGTTCAATGTTTATGATTATTTTGAACTCTATTTTTTACGACTATTTTTTGTATTTCCGAGAACACTTGCGTGCCCCTCCTCCCACTCCCTCAATTTCTGAAATTAAACTCTAGTTGTACTTCTTAGTTGTTTAAAATTAACACCATTCATAAAATTAGAGATTTTTTTTCCAACTTTATCTATTGTTTAGGAAGAATTTAGAGCATAAATATAAGAAATTGATTAAAGACGTTTTGAATGGTGACATAATTCGGAAATCAAAGGGATTTTTGAATTTTTCTTCGGAAGTGCTGAAGTAGATTCAGAAACTCTTCCGAGGCGTTGGTGGTAGCGGTTCTGTACCAAAAAAATGAGGTCGAAGTTTAATGTTGTGAGTTACTTCAAAATCAGAGGGTGACCCCTAACCCACCCTCGTCATTTCAAGCATTTCTTAAATATTTAGTGATTATTTATTTTGGTCAAGAAATATCATTTTGCGCATTTCTTATACTTGTTTCACATATATTTCGTAATGCGCCATCTTTTTTTCATCATTAATAGCGATCGATTTTTTTTCTGTTGTAAGTAACTATTTATATGTATTTATATAAAATCAATGAATAAATTATTTTTGTTTTCATCATATTTTTAATAATATGTTATAGAAACGTTTCAAGGATTTTCTATTATGCAATTTTTTAAATTTCAGAAAATTTTTGTTAAATTGAAAAATTTAATTTGAACTTGTTTGTAGTGTTTCATAGAAGATTAAACAATCAAATTGTTCAATATTACGTGTGCAAACATCAGATCAAGTAGTATATGTATTCAGTTATTAACTTGGTGTAAATATTGTGTTTGTTTATTGTAGCTGCGTTTTAAGAACCTCACCCTTTTCATTGCTATTTCTTTTTTCCGCAAAGTTTATGTCACTGTTATAGCTTTTGTGAAAAATGCAAACTTTTTTATTCATAAATTTGAAATAAGTATATAAATATTCCTATTATGATTTAATATTGTAATTTATCTGTTACCTTTTTTGTTTAAGTTGATGACTGAAAAATGTCTACTTGCAATCTTTCCACTTTAATTGCGTAATTTGTTGACGGTTTCATAGTTTTATTCTTATTTTTTTTAATGATTAAACAACGTAATTTAATGTTTTTTAACTATGTTTAATGTACCTAAATCCTCACATTATTACAATATTTCTGAAATCTTAGTTATATATTCAATTAAAAAAAAAAAAAAAAAAAATCAATTGGTTATTAAACAGTCTCTTTGTTTTTCTTCCTTTTTTCGTTCGTTCTTTCTTTTTTTTGGCTCTTAATCTTTGTCTTCCATCATACAGCAGTCAAAATAGGAGAAACATAACTACACCCTATACAGGTTGTATGTAGTACGATCCAAAAATTCGGGGACAAGCTGTATAAAACCTTACCCAGAATAGCTCACATTACAGAAGCACATCCACCTTCTAGAGGTCACCTTGAGTGACTATGTACTACTTCTGCCAGTGTTCATAATTTTGGAAACACTCCTGGAAGCCATTTTTTGCTACCTTCTTTGTTGCAGCTTTATCTTCTCCTGACGGAAGAAAGCGGCGTCCATGCAAATGTTTTTTGCTGGGAACAGGTAAAAGTCACACGGAGCTAAGTCCGTCGAAACGTTATGTTATTTGTTTGTCATATCAGAGTATTGATCAATCGAACCGTGCACCCTCAACATGAAAGTCGTCTTCTTCCCCACGACGAAATTAAAGTAGCAGCGCAAGAGGCCTTACAGGAGGTTGCGATAAATGTCTTCTAGGAGTACTTCTAAAAGTTATACGAACGTTGGCAGAAGTGCATAGTCGTTCAAGGTGACTATTTTGTAGATAGATGTACTTCAGTAATGTGAACAATGCAAGGTGAGGTTTTATACAATTTGTCCTCGAACTTTTAGATCATACTACGTACGTATGAGTTTTCAACTTACTATTTCATAACTTTTTGAGTGATGCAAGTTTACGCGCATGAAGACATTACAAGAGAATTTACGATAATTAACTAAGGAGGCGTTCAAAGTGGATATTCCGGTCATCTATATATTCTTAGGTATATATGCATGTACAGATATGCCGAAAAAAACTTGTGAAGTTTAAATTGGGTGATCGTAAAATAGAAATTTAGGCCGAAATCTGATATATATATATATATATATATATATATATATATATATATATATATATATATATTTCGTGTTTACAATTCCTTATCCGTAGAAAGGAATTAAAGTGAATTGAATCAATGATCCTTTAAAGCCCTGACAATCTTATCAATTTATTTCTGTTAGATTTTTTGATCACGATTGCTTATTTTTCTCATTTGACTGTCCTTGACGTTACGCTGATTTTATTCCCCCCCCCCGCCTTCTTCTGCAGCACTCCCGCCCACCGTCATCTGCAAGCGCGACTCCTCCGGTCCTGAGCAATGTCCCCCGAAATCTGCTTCTCCTGGTCGTTGGCGTCCATGTCCTACACACGCTCACACACACACACACACACACACGCTTATATGCATACACAAGTCTACACATGCACAAGCACGTACGCACAGAGAGACACACACGCCTACGTGTATTCACAGGTCTACGCACACAAGCCTACACATGCATACGCGCCTACACACACACACAACTATACACACGTAACCGCCCAGGAGAATGGCAGTTTGGGGGTATAGGAACAGTTTATATAAACAATAACTCCAATGAGTAGGGTCCTGTCGCAACTCGTGATTGCGAAAAACATAATTTGAATTAAAAATATCAGAATTAAAATTATTTTTTTTAAAACTTTTTTTTAGCCATCGGCCTACGGCATCGGCCATCGGTAATCGGCCATTTGGAGGAAAACAATTGGCCATCGGCCATCGGCCATCTTTGAACAATCGACCAACAATCGGCATCGGCCCATCGGCCAAAAAATGCCATCGGTCGAGGCCTAATAGATTGACAAAATTCTGGCAAGCTGATGTGCGTTAGTTTTAGAATTATTTTTAGTGCTGTTGTCCATGTGGAAATATCGCGCCTGATGCTGGTTAATATACATATAAAGACTAGAAAATCGCTCGTCAAGGCATGATGGGTGAAAATTGCTTCTACATTTGAACGAGCAATTGCCTCTTAGGGATATTTTGATGCCTGAAATTTTAACCATAACTCCAGACTCTGAACTCCAGTAGATAGCGCTAATTTTGACCACGTTTACGTTTCTTCATTCTCCTAAAATTACAGTTTCACCAGTAAAACAGTTTAGTTTCCGGATCCAGTTCAGCTTTGTCAAAATAAAGCATTTCCATGCATGTCAAATATTGAAAAAAAAAAAAAAATCGCTATTCCAGAACTTGAATACGCTACCTTGAGGTGATGAACAATACTACTGAAAAAGATTAAAACATTCCGTTCCACGTGTTTTCTTTGGGGTAAATTACAGACTTCAGCCAGTTTGTGGTTTTTACCTTAATCATCCGCCATTAGGCAGTGTGTGCAGAGCCCGCTATAGTTTATTGGAATCGCGAATAGTTTGTGGGAGTTGCAAATACAAAAAAAAAAAAAAAAAAAAAAAAAAAAAACCTAAGATTTTGCAACTAACATTTCATAAAATTTATTCCTCTTTTTTTAAAAATAATTACTACTATTGTATAGTTGTCGGTTATTAATCCTAATGATGATAAAGTGAAAAATATGATGATAAACACAAAAATTGAGCATTCAACAGAATTATTTCTTCGAAACATTTTTTAAAAAGTTAATTAAAAATCTTCTGCTGTTAATAAATAAATAAAATTAAAAATAAAAGAAGATATATTCGCAGTTCAAATAAACTATAGAAGGCGCTGCAGTCTCTAGCAAATGGCTTCTGAAAGTGGTAAAACAAAGACACGCCAACTTACGCCTGTACAACCAGACATTTGCTTTGCCCACGCCAAATTAATGTTTTAAGTATGAAATAAGAAGTTGTTATAAGTTATTTACCAACATTAAAAAAAAAAAAAACTCTGTTAATGTCTTGTAATGATTCTCATGAAAAAACTCTCATTATTATTTAAAAAACATAGACACACACACACATTTTATTAGAACGATACGCACCATAAAAAGTCACCATAATAACTCATTGTACCACCTGAAAGAAGAATGAAAGGCTTCACAAACTTATTCGCAACTCCAATAAACTATAGGGGGCGCTGCAGTCACTGTTTGATGGCGAATGAAAAAGGTAAAACAAACAAATGCCGTAACTTATAACTTGCTTTGAAGCTTAGTGAATGACAGTTAAGTTTCATCGTGTTTGCGGGAAGCTTTCTTTTCTATTCCTCTGAAATTACATTACACCATAAACTGTTTGAAGACAGTAATATAACAAGTGGAAGACAAAGAAAACACGTGGAACGGAATGTTTTACCTTTTTCGGTAGTATTGTTAATCACCGAAAGGTTACGTATTCGAGCTCTGGAGTTGCGAATTACAATCTCTCTCTCTAATATTCTAAAAGTTATAATAACTCTAACTGACAAAAATGTTTTCAAAATATCATGAAATTATATGTTAGCAGACGATAAATAAAAAATATGGTGTAATTGAATAATTCGCAAGAGACACGACAGTCATTGACTATTCGGAACTCCAGCGCTCGAATACGCTACCTTGCGGTGATTTATAAAACTGCGTCTGCACCTAAAACATTGCCACGTTGCGCATCACGTGTGTCTGTTGACGTAAACACAGGCAGTTTGTTCTGAGTATTTATTAACGCAATCGATGTGTCTTAGTTTGCTTTCAGCTACAGAAATTAATTCGTCCCTTAGTAGTATTCTCGAGCTTCTCAAAATAATGTTAGTTTTTCTTATTTCTTTCAAAAAAGTATTAAATGGTGGAAGCGTAAACAAGAAAACTCTGGATTAACAAAATTGGATAACGTTATACCAGGTAAAATTTTTTATTGTTTTGTATGAATTTGTAAGAATATGAGTTTTTTTAATCTTAAATTAATTTAACTAATCATATTTTACAGCAGCATTTAGTTGGAATGGACAGTATGCAAAATATTTTCTTGAATATATTATCGTAGAACAAAATGAATAACCGAGAAAGAATTTACTTTATTCCTTTTATTCTCAGCTGAAAGATTTCGCCAAATTTGTTTAGGGTTATAGTAGTTTTAGTATTGTGCAAGCAAAGTAGCCTTGGCGAGTTTTCGCGTTTTTAGTTAAACCATTTTTAATTTTTATCATGAGTGGAATAAAATGATAGTAAGATTACAGAATTCGATAAGTAAAAAGAAATAATGGTCAATCAACTGAAAAGAAAACTACCACCATATATAAACTGTGAGTACACATTTTATTTATTTTGTTCTGAGTGAATTTGAATAAATATCAGTTTTTCAATTCGATGAAAAAAAAAACGAACTTAACAACATTGACTGGACACTTTTCTTTAACCTAATTCCACATAAATGATTTAAATAAAATTTGTTACTACAGTATCCTACTGAAATAGACAGTATGCAAATAAATTTTCTTGAAAATATTTATCGCAGAACAGATTGAAAAATCCAGAAAGAACGTTAAGAATTTGAACAATAAAAAATAAAAGTTCGCCAAAAATCTGTTTATAGTGTTATGGTTTTAAAATTATGTGAAAGAATAATGTATCTTGACAAGATTTCGCATATCAGGTAAATTATTTCCATGACGAATGAATTAAATGCATGATTTCTTTGGATATCCAATCATATAGTCATAGAAATAAATTATCTAGTGTTAAACGTTACTCTTGACAGTCTGCCACGTATGTGCACTATGTGACAAAAATGTCAACAAATGCTGGAAATGTCACGAAACTGAACTTAATATGTACTAATGTATAGAAAAAACGGTACAAAATGAAAATGCCGTTCGAAGCGAACCAAAAATTTATGAATTCCGAATTCAACATCGTGAAAATGGCTGCTTCAGAACAACTTACTGTGTGTTCTACATTAATTGTTTACTTTCGTAATACTTTTTGGTTTCTAATCTCTTTCTATATGGGTCAGAATATCCACAAGACTTTGAAAAATCTTTTCAAACGAATAAAGCGAAAAAATCATACATACGAACAAAAATCACAACACTTTTAGCATTTTCTTCGCTACCACATGCGTTTGTTTTAGTTTTCAATTCCGCCATTAAACAGTGACTGCAGTGCCCCCTATAGTTCGTTGGAGTTGCGAATTTCGGAACTCCAGCGCTCGAATACGCTACCTTGCGGTGATTTATAAAACTGCGTCTGCACCTAAAACATTGCCACGTTGCGCATCACGTGTGTCTGTTGACGTAAACACAGGCAGTTTGTTCTGAGTATTTATTAACGCAATCGATGTGTCTTAGTTTGCTTTCAGCTACAGAAATTAATTCGTCCCTTAGTAGTATTCTCGAGCTTCTCAAAATAATGTTAGTTTTTCTTATTTCTTTCAAAAAAGTATTAAATGGTGGAAGCGTAAACAAGAAAACTCTGGATTAACAAAATTGGATAACGTTATACCAGGTAAAAATTTTTATTGTTTTGTATGAATTTGTAAGAATATGAGTTTTTTTTAATCTTAAATTAATTTAACTAATCATATTTTACAGCAGCATTTAGTTGGAATGGACAGTATGCAAAATATTTTCTTGAATATATTATCGTAGAACAAAATGAATAACCGAGAAAGAATTTACTTTATTCCTTTTATTCTCAGCTGAAAGGTTTCGCCAAATTTGTTTAGGGTTATTAATTTTTAGTATTGTGCGAGCAAAGTAGCCTTGGCGAGATTTCGCGTTTTTAGTTAAACCATTTTTAATTTTTATCATGAGTGGAATAAAATGATAGTAAGATTACAGAATTCGATAAGTAAAAAGAAATAATGGTCAATCAACTGAAAAGAAAACTACCACCATATATAAACTGTGAGTACACATTTTATTTATTTTGTTCTGAGTGAATTTGAATAAATATCAGTTTTTCAATTCGATGAAAAAAAAACGAACTTAACAACATTGACTGGACACTTTTCTTTAACCTAATTCCACATAAATGATTTAAATAAAATTTGTTACTACAGTATCCTACTGAAATAGACAGTATGCAAATAAATTTTCTTGAAAATATTTATCGCAGAACAGATTGAAAAATCCAGAAAGAACGTTAAGAATTTGAACAATAAAAAATAAAAGTTCGCCAAAAATCTGTTTATAGTGTTATGGTTTTAAAATTATGTGAAAGAATAATGTATCTTGACAAGATTTCGCATATCAGGTAAATTATTTCCATGACGAATGAATGAAATGCATGATTTCTTTGGATATCCAATCATATAGTCATAGAAATAAATTATCTAGTGTTAAACGTTACTCTTGACAGTCTGCCACGTATGTGCACTATGTGACAAAAATGTCAACAAATGCTGGAAATGTCACGAAACTGAACTTAATATGTACTAATGTATAGAAAAAACGGTACAAAATGAAAATGCCGTTCGAAGCGAACCAAAAATTTATGAATTCCGAATTCAACATCGTGAAAATGGCTGCTTCAGAACAACTTACTGTGTGTTCTACATTAATTGTTTACTTTCGTAATACTTTTTGGTTTCTAATCTCTTTCTATATGGGTCAGAATATCCACAAGACTTTGAAAAATCTTTTCAAACGAATAAAGCGAAAAAATCATACATACGAACAAAAATCACAACACTTTTAGCATTTTCTTCGCTACCACATGCGTTTGTTTTAGTTTTCAATTCCGCCATTAAACAGTGACTGCAGTGCCCCCTATAGTTCGTTGGAGTTGCGAATCACGATTGCCTATTGTTCTCATTTGACGGTCTTTGGCATTCCGGTTCCTTTTTAGCCTACTTTCCCAGTAAAAGTCAGAAAAAGAAGAAAAAAGCATGAAAGGCTTAATGCATCTTAAAAATATCGCAAAAAACAAAAAAAAGTCAAAAATAAATAAAATAATTGAATAAATATCGAAAAATTAAAAATTGGAAAGTAGGGTATTGAGATGGGGAAAAATGTCTGTCTGTCTGTTGGTCTGTCTGTCTGTCGGTCTGTCTGTCTGTTCCCCCCCCCCCCCCAATAACTTTTGAATGAATAGTCCGATTCGAACAAACTTTTTTTTGTTCGAAAGATCTCGGCGAGGACATCTCATTCCCATATTTTACTTTTTGATTTGAACTATTTTTTGTTCAATTTTGAACAGTTCAAAAAAACTTAACATTAGCGCCTACGGGGAAATTGAAGGCAATTCTGAACCATGAGGCGAATTTGCTTCAAACAAACTTTGTAGGAAAAAGCGTTTGATGAAAAACTTGCATATAAAATATCTTTTTGATTTGAACAATTTTCCGTTCAATTTTGAACAGTTCAAATCCCTTAACATTAGCGCCTATGGGAAAACTGAAAGTCAATGTAGATTCCGTACTTGAAGGCGGATTTACTTCAAACAAATTTTGTTGGAAATAGCTCTTGACGCCTAACTCCAGACTTCGACTCCGAGAATTTAGGGGCACTTGAACCCGACTCCGATTCCTGTGCCCGACAATTAATCGGACTCCGACTCCCCGACTTCGACTCTGACTTCGTAGCTTTGGCAAAAATTTATACACGGAGGACAAATAACTGACTCCGATTCTTAGATATTCGACTCCGACTCCTTTACCCCAAAATGAGATTGACTCCGACTCCGCAGCTATGGTTTTGACTGTGAAATAATTATTGTTGATATGACTTGTTTTTATTTTCACGCTAAAGTTTTAATTTAGGTATTCAGTTTTCGGCGAGTAAGCTCGAAGTCATTTATGTTTCTACATAAAGATATGCGCAGACGATCTTTTTTTGTGACAATGAAAATTATTTCTTTAAGTTGACATTTTATGGTTTTTATTTATTTTGGTAAGTGCATTAATTCGTTTAAAAATTGTTTTTGGCAACAGGGGAAAAAGAAACGATTTTTTTTTTTGATATGATGAATTTATTTTAATGAGCTTATTAATTTTAATTAATATTTTTTCGTTTTGAAAGCTGTTAAAGATTTCTTTAATGGAAAAAAGTGTATTAGCTGCTTTGTTTAAAAGTTGCTGCTTTTTTTTTACCCATCTAATTTTTTTAGATGAGTGAGGAATATTTTATTCCTAAAATCAGCTTTTAGTGTTTTAAAAATATGTTTAAAAAAATTTGCGATTTTTGCTATTTTTGAGAATGTTGATCAGATACTATAGAAAGTAGTATGGGTATACGGGAAAGTAGGCTCGTCTAGTTCTAGACAGAACTTCTTGTTCAGCTTGGACAAGGGGCCTTTGCAGCAGCACCACCGCCCACCGGCCAGCAGCGCACTGTCCCCCGGAATCTGCTTCTTCTGAGCGGTGACGTCCTTGTCCTACACATACGCACGCTTACACACATACACATTCACACAAGCACGCCTTTACACACACATACACACACAAGCACGCCTTTACACACATACTCACACGCCTACGTGCATACACACAGGTCTACGCACACATACGAGTCTACACAACACGCACGCGCGCCTACACCAACGTGCGCTTACACACACACGTACAACTGTACACACGTAACCGCGCAGGAGGAGGGGCATGCTTTGGGGGGGGGGGGGCAAGAGCCGTTTCTAGAAACAATAACTTCAATGAATAGGGTCCTGTCTCAACTCGTGATTGCGAAAAACATAATTTGAATTCAAACTTTCAGAATTCAAATTAATTAAACTTTTTTTCCTTTTTTTTTTCTTTTTTTCTTTTTTTTTTTTTTTTTTTTTTTGAGAACGAGCATACTAAAAAACATAGGATCTGAACATTTTTTAAATAATTTGACTAAGTTTAATATTTGAAAAAAAAAATATTTTATTCGATGCGCTTTCATTGTTTACGCTTCTGCCGATGGTATCATAAATAATGAAATGCCATTCGCAGAGCGCAATATTTAATTCGCATCTTTACTCAGGTGTACTGCCAACGACATGGTTGATAGCAAGCGTAGAGCGCAATACTTAATTCGCTTCTTGATTATCATAACGTGAAAACGCGGTACACAGATGTGCCAAAGTACATCATTTGTGACGTCATAAAGACCACGCCTTTTTTTCGAAATCGGACCTTTAAAAAAATTAATTTAAAATTAAGCGTTGGGAAAATGAAAGTTTTTTTCCCTCGCTCCATATATATATTTTTTTTATTATTATTCGATCAATTCCAGTGACTAAAACTAGTACTTTTGACTGAAGGAAATGACCCTATTGCGAATTCTATTTTGTTTTCTTAGTACTGTTTTAATTTTTCTTTTGTAACAATACTGCTTTTAGATAAAAGAAAACTTTCACAGAAGTGTTAAGGTTTTTAGTTCACCCAGTATGTTACCTATTTTTTCTCAGTCAATATGCTTGCTACTGATATTCATGCGGGCATTCATTACAATTTCACCCAAGACGAGTGGGAAAAGATGACCGATTCACATTCCAGCAAACTTGCAGCTCTGGTTATGCGCCGATAAGGGAAAATGGGTAACTGAGCAAGGGAAGGAAAAAAAAATCTATTATTCAAAAAGAGAAAAGGGAACGCTCGGACCGTCGTATATATATATCTGCGAATCTTTTTCGAAATCAATCGCACGTGACTTAAAAATAAATTGCACCCGTTCATAATGCCGGGTGGTCTGTATCTCTGGGTAGAGGAACGGGAAGGGCTCGATCCCTAGCTTCTGCTGTTCCTTTTTTTTCTCTCTAGGATAGGGGAATCTCTGGATGCAAGGATGTGTGTGGGAGTCTATCCACCCCCTTTTTTTAGTTGTCCGCATGACCACTGCCCATCGTTGAGGATTCACTCCTATCTGCTCGGCGAGAGAATCCGGGATAAAAAAGAAAAGGGGAGATCAAGGGGTCGTACTGTAGATGATTTTTGGGGAGAGGCGACGTCCTTTCTTGTGGTTTTGTGTCTGAACTTGTGCAGCTGAAGAGCAAAATGTTACTGGAGATCGCGAATTCGAAAACGACTTTTCAAGCATACAACATAGCCGTTTTTCTATGCTCACTGTAAAAAAAAAATTGTGTAATCCTTAAAAGCGGTGGCAGCTTAGCTGCCTCCTTTGCAATGCACTATAAAAACGATTCAGAAACTTTCCTGGAAAATAATAGGCAACTGATGTACCCCATTTCCACCAGCAACATAACTCACAAAAGCGGAATGTTTTGCGCTAAAATTCAGTAACCTTCTTGAAATTTTCCTGAAAAATCCAGAAATCTTCCCGCTTAAGCTAGCAGTGTTTCTAGAACTTTGGAGTAATCTTAGGCAGGGATAATATAACAGCTCCACAAGCTGTATCACAATCATGGCCAAAGCTAAGCCAGAATTGCAAGTATCTTACTTGATTGCAATTCTTGCAAAGCTATGTAGTCCAAAGGCTTATTCGCTCCCTTTGGAAGCTTAATCAGTCAGGACGCGCCGTATAATTGAATTAAAGTCGATACACCTTATAAATACTCTCAGTTAATTTTTAAACTGGGAGCTAAAAATGTTTTTCAAACAGAAAGAAGTCTGCAATTGTGCAACTTGTAGCAATTCAAGAATTTTTTTGACAATGATACTTGATATTTCCAGGATAAAAACTATCGAAATCCTGAAACGTTACACGGAAATAGTAACGTTTCGGCATTTTTTTTACAGTGTGGAGTAATTTAACTGATAAAACTGGTGTAACGCCAGTTTTATTACACCAGTTTTATTAGTTACACCAGTTTTATTAGTTACTAGTGATACCCGCACGGCTTTGCCGGTAGTAGAAAACTAAAAGGTATTTTGGTTTGCCTGTTTATTTACAAATAATGTATGGTGAATTTCTTGCCAATTGGCTTGCCCACATGTTACGGTTCCACGTTATGATAACTTGGTAATTTACTCGTCCACCTTATGATAATTTTGCTCGGCAAAATGTTCTTAAAATGGGGATAGAAAAAGAACAAAATCGAATTTTCAAAAAATCGCTTCGAGGTGCACACCTCCATACTACAAACAAACTTTGTACCAAATTTCATGAAAATCGATCGAACGGTCTAGGCGCCATGCCCGTCACAGAGATCCAGACAGACAGACGGAGATCCAGATATCCAGATATACTTTCAGCTTTATTACTAGTAAAGAAGTTACTCCATTTAGGGGGTAAAAACACCTCTTCTTCCACTTCGCTGCATCGAACATTTGTCAGTGATAAACTGAAAGTTTTTTATCTTTATTTTCATGTATCATTTAAAGTGCTGAGTGTAATAGTTTATGAAATATAAATTTTTAAAACCGGGATATTCTTTTATGCTAACCCTTAGAGCAACATAAGCAAGCGTTGGTGCTTATACGTGTGTTACATCAAAGTGTAGTAAAATTATGCACCATCGTTTGTACGAGTAACCGGAAAATTTCTACCATCTTTTGGTGTAACGTTCCGTAAAACATGTTACAGTGTGTCATCTTATATTTCTAGACTTTACCAAAAACCTCGACCTCTAGCGAAAGAGTCCTTAAATCACAATTCCATCTTGCTTGTTTTCTGCTTCAGGGGACGTTAAAGGTCTTGAAGGTATCAATCGGAGGATACTTGCGTCAGAGTTAAACGGTCAACTCAAAGCTGTTTCAAACGTTACTAAAAATAAATAAAATCTTGACATAGAACACTGTTAAAACTACAGGATGCATTCGGCACCTTTCAGGGGAGAAACGCTTGTTCACCAGCGGCACCCAATACGGAGCCGAAATCGCACCTCTAAATAGGGTGAAAAACAGGCACCTTTTAAAAACGAGACAGCCGGAGTGAAAAAATGGAACCTTCGGAGAGAGAAATGGCACCCTTACTATAGATCCTCCTCCCCCCTCCCCCGTATTGTGTACGTTTTTGAATACAGTTGTGTATTTTTTTATTTTTTAAGTTTTGTTTTGATTTATGATATTCTACGTTTTGGACATTTTTCTCATTGAACTCGGTATTGGAAATGATTAAAACATGTAATTACAGCATTTGATCATATTTCAGAGTTTTCAACATAGTTAAGAAGTGCTCATAGCTTTAATTCATCTGATCGTGCTCTAACTCATTGTTTCTCAACCTCTTTTGACCCACGGGCGCGGTAAAAGCAAATGAAAAACTTTGCGGACCTTTGAAATCTTTATCGTTTTCTTAAAAATTCATAAAATAAATAGTATGAATAATAACTCTGGGGCCATTAAAAAACATGTGAAAAAATTCAGGGTTCTGATGTTTTTTTTTTTTTTTTTTACAAAAAGTAATGTTAAAAATTAATAAAACAATAAATACCTACCCCTTCACTTGTATCAAAGATCTGTCACAAATACGTTATAATTTAAAAACGAGTAATTATTTAAAACATGTGAGAAATTATACATTTACTAAAACATGACGTATTCCGAAAATGAAGCATAGCTGTACTTATGGATTATTTACATGATAAGCCAAAAATATTCAGGGATATTACAATTACGGAAAAACAAAATCGTTTTATAAACGTTAATCAAGAGTAACAAAATAAAAAACCAAAAGAAATTTCTAATGCTATCGATTCATTAACCGCTAACAGGAAATGATTCTAACACTTGAATGAAAAAGCAAAAAAAAAAAAAAAAGAGCTAGACTGAGAGAGATTTTTTTTTCCCGCTAGCTTTCTGTTATAATCTACGAAGCACAAGAAACATTTTTATTAAGGTTCTTTTGGTGATTAATAAAAGTTGCTTATCGAGTATTCAAGAAAATAATGACAGATATTTTTAGTAGCGTTTTGAATGATGGAAATTTCACGATAGTAACGGTAAACGGGAACTAGATGACTAACGGTTACTGAAAAGCAATAAATGCACTTTTAAACACTTAACTATGTTTAAAAGCCCTAAAAGCTACAAAGTGATCAAAAGCTGTACTTACTTGTAATTTCGGATAATTAATCCTAGAAAAGTTGTGTTTTAATCCAATAGTGTACTTCATTCAATGTGAAAGACACACAAACGCAGTGATCATTTGTCCGCCATATTGAGGTGGTTGAATGTATGTCTAAGGCAAAAAGCGCATGCGCAATGAGTCTTTCTGCGATTGCATGCTGTTTTGGCTCCTCTGCTCTATTTTCTGGCCTGCATTGCACCTTCAGGCACTATTCTTTCACCTTAGAGGGAATATTTTCACTCGTCTGGAACCCCTGGTTATAACAGTGTATGGAGATCCCAGTTATTAATCTTGGGATCCCTGTCAAGTGTTACGCAATGTAACCGCGTGGAGCATATAATTTCTTACACAGCATTTTACGTCGCTGCCTGGTTAAATTTGCCCCAACTGTAGGGTTTTATCCTTAAAGCAGGAATTAGTAAATGGAGAGAGCTAGTCCACTCATTGGCTAAGCAAAAGCTTGGGCAAAGAGCTCAAGCCACGTGACTCAACAATCACGAATGGTTGACACGTTTTGCGTGAAACTAGCGAAGGAAGCCTGATTTCTTCCGATGCTTTTCTATCACGTGCCTTGGGGTCTTTCCTTCACGAATGAAATTCTTCACTCCCTACATTTTATCTCTTCTCAATGGTTTTATCCATGATTAAGTTATTTTTAAAATATTCATATTATATATAGTGGTACCCGCACAGCTTTGCCCGTAATAGAAAAATTAAAAGGTCTTTTGGTTCGCCTGTATATTTACAAATAATGTTTGGCGAATTTTCTCGCCAGTTGGCTTGTACCCATGTTACGGTTCCACGTTATGATAATTTCGTATCTCGCCAATTGACTTGTGCCCATGTTACGGTTCCACGTTATGATGATTTCGTAATTTACTCGTCCATCTTATGATATTTTTGTTCTTAAAATTTTAATAGAAAAAGAACCACATCGAATTTTCGAAAAATCGCCTTGAGGTGCACACCTTCATGCTACAAACTAACTTTGTGCCAAATTTCATGAAAATCGGCCGAACGATCTAGGCGCTATGCGCGTCACAGAGATCCAGACATCCTACAGACATCCTCCGGACAGAGAGACTTTCAGCTTTATTATTATTAAAGATAAAGATAAAGAATACCAGGTAACAGGACCTGCACTTACAAGCCTTCTGCAATATCCTAAGAATATATATACACGTAAGGACTAGAAAGGTAAATTCTCCGACTATGCCAATCTCAAGAGAGTTGCACATAAAAATGTTGCAAGAAGTTTTATGCTGCAATAAACTGAAAAAATGGGATATGTGTTTTAAGGCGTAAATCTATCTTTTGAAAAAATGGGGTTTGAGACATTGAATGAAAAATTCCGTCGAGTACTCGCTCAAATTTAATGTTGGAGGGAATGGGGAGGAGGAAACACATGTCACCCCCCCCCCATCGACTCGATTCCTTGCTCTGATTTATAGTGTTAAACTAAAAATATGGATTTCTTTTTATATTTATGGCCCCCCTGGGCAAGAAAGGGAAGCGACTCGTGGGGTCGGGGGTTCGAAGGGATTAACGCCCGTGGAGGGGTTGCTGGAGAATCAAGAGTGGGGAAAAAATTGGTCTTTTCCACTTGCAAAAAACAGGGGGTTTTCAAAGAGCCGCCATGAAAAACGCCGCGGGCCGTCGTCATGGCAACACCGACGATGGAAGATGGAAGAGGTTATTCCTCATTTTCTAGACGTTCTTTCTTAAACAAACAACAAAAGGATTCGCTGTTTCTGGTTGCATTCTCCAGAAAGAATGTAAGAGAAGCGATAGTAGCATGTGTTCTGTATTTGCATTACAAAAGATTGGGGAATTTAACTGGATTGGAAAGAGATAAATTGAATTACAATAAAAAATTACACCAGCGCAGCTCGTGCATATATCGGTTTTAAGTGTTACCATTTAATTTAAGTTTTAAGTGTTACCATCAATTTTAAGGTCTAGCTACATTGACATTAAGCTTCAAGTATCACTCATTGAAGTGGTGATTCGACCAATCGTCAAAAATATAGACATGGAGGGGAAATAACTGACTCCGACTCTTGGAATTTTAAGGTCTTCGATACCGACTCCGACTCCTTGATCCCAGAATAATTGCGGACCTTGAGAGAAAGTGACCGACTCTGAGACCTTAAATTAAAAACCTTCGAATCCCGATTCTTACTCCTTAACCCCAAAATGAGATTGACTCCGACTCCGCAGCCATGGTCTTTACTGTGAAATTATTATTGCTAATCCGATTTGTTTTTTATTTTCACGCTAAAGTTTTAACTTAAGCATTCAGTGTTTGGCGGATAAATTCGTAACTCGAACAAACTATAGGGGGCACTGCAACCACCGTCTAATGGCGGATGAAAAAGGTAAAACAAACGCACGCCGTAGCGTAGAAAATGCTAATAAGTCTAGTAATTTTTGTTTTATTCTTTTTAAATCAATTTTCAAAGTCTTGTGGATATTCTGGCCCATGTAAAAAGAAATGAAAATTCAAAAAGCATTACTAAACATTAGAAATTAATACAAATTTCGTAGTTCATAGTTGTAAGCAACCATTTCCACGATGTTGAATTCGAAATGTATCAATTCTTGATGAAACTACAATTTTATTGTAGCCATATGAACACTATAAATATTTCATGTAAATAAACCTTTGTTTATCAGTGTTATCAAAAGAGGAAGATGAAAGTTCTTTGTTTTGTTTGGCTAGCGCTAATTGTTTTACATTCGGTTTCGTATGTTTCTAATTTCTGAATCATGATTTAATTCTGTCATGCATCATCAATAAAATTCTCACGGATACATGGCGGTAGTTTTCTTTTTAATTGATCTTCCGTTATTTCTTTAAACTTATCGAATTCTGTTACCTTTCTACCATTTTAATCCACACATGATAAAAAATAAAAATGGTTTACAACTGACATGCAAAATCTCGTCAAGTGTTCTTTGCTTGCACAATACTAAAACTATAATTCTAAACTATAATCGCACTATTTTGGCAATGAAAATTCTCAGCGTTAAGCATTTTTCATTCCGTTCTACGATAATATATTCAGGAAAATATTTTGCATACTATCCTTCCTTTGAGCTTAAGATTTTTTTAAAAAAAACCATATTCTTACAAATTCACACAAAACAATAAAAACATTTACCTGGTATAAAGTTCTCCTCTTCCAAAAAAAAAAAAAAAAGCTAAGAATAGACTTGCAAATGCGAAGTTTGTTAATACAGAGTTTTCTTGTGTTTAGGATATCGCGCCATTTACGACAGTCAACTCACTTTTTAGAGGGAAGTAATAAAAACTAACATTATTTTGAGGAGCTCGAGAATACCATTAAGTGACAAAACACTTTCTGTTGCTGAAAGCAGTCCAAGACACATCGAATGCGTTAATAAATACTCATACCAAACTGCTTATGTTTACGTCAACAGACACACGTGGAACGCAATGTTTTAGTTTTTTCGGCAGTTATGTAAATCACCGCAAGGTAGCGTATTCGAGCGCTGGAGTTGCGAATACGGAGAACTTTTATTTATACATATGGGCAGACGATTTTTTTTTTTTTTTTTGATAATGAAAATTATATTTTAAGGTGACATTTTTAAAATTGTTTTTTTTTTTTTTTTTTTTTTTAACGACAGGGAAAAAAACAAATCTATTTGAAAGCGATTAAAGATTTTTTTTAACGGAAAAAAAATATTTGCTGCTTTGTTTAAAAGGTGCTACTGCTTTATTTGTTCGTTTACTTATTTCTTACGCATCTATTTCTTTGGATGAGAAAGGCATATTTTATTTGTAGAAATCAGGGTAAAATGTAAAAAATTTACTGTGGCGGCACAAAATGTTATTCAATCGAGCAAACCAAAGGATAGTGAAGTGCAGTGAATTGAGTTACTTTTGACTAAAGGTTAAGGTGAAAAAAACAAAATTTGTCAGAAGCTCACGTTTTCTAGGCCATGAATGTGTGAACTTTTATCAGTTTTTATTCAAGTTTTTACCTTTTACGTTTTTTAAAGCTTTTACCATTTTATTTTCCCTCAAAATACATGTTTAAATGTGGAGTGTTTCCTGCGATGAATTGTCGAACATGCACCAACGCTATAACTACATTGCGGAATAGGAAATCCCGCAATTGAAATAATTTACGATTTTAACCATTTTGAGAAAATTCATCAGATACTAGAAAGTTGATGTTGGTATACGGGAAAGTAGGCTCGTGTAGTTCTGGGAGGAACTTCTCGTTATAATATAAAGTAAAACTCACATTTTTGAAACTAAAAATCAACCCTGCATTGAAACAACATGAGTGTTATATAGTCATATATTGTCGTGAAATGCAAGTTATGAAATAATTTTTTACTTCGTTGTTATGTGGGCTTACGTGGTGAGATCGACTACTATATAAACAGGATTATAGGTAGTTGAAAGAAAGTCAAGGAGGATAGGGGGGTTGTTCAGACTTCCTGAACACCCCCACTGCTGCTCACTGTGTGTTTCATTCAAGAAAACAAAATTTTGGAAACAGTTCCGAACTATCGTTTCAGACACGTCACTAAGAGCAACAATTCAACACGAGAAGCAAAGCAACTCATTTCCATAGGTGTTGTTGTTCCTTTATTTTACACTGTTTCAATAGGTTATAGTTTTTTTTTTCGTTCTTTTAGCTATCAAATTTCGAATAATCTTTCAACAAACTTCGAGTTGAATGAAATAAACATCGAGATATCGAGAATAATAAACACGAAATTGAAGACAAAATGTTCGGGAACTAATGAAAAATTCTAGTTACAGTAATATCCGAGCTAAAAGGGCTACGAGTTATCTCGGATAGAGTGCATCGTGTAGTAAATAAATATGCAATTAATGTTTTCTCAATAATTTTCTTAACTTAATAGTGCGTCTTCAAAACTTGAGGTGTGATCAAAAATAATGATTTTATCCTGAATGGAGTCGTTTCCGAAATTTTAAAAGTATTTTTTTTCTGAAAGAGCATGCTTAAAAACATGGGATATGACCATTTTTTAAATAATTTGTTTAAGTTTAATATTTTAAAAAAATTACTTAAATTGGTGCGCTTCCATTGTTTATGCTTCTGCCCGATGACATCACAAATGATGAAATGCCATTCAGTGTTGCCATTCACAGACCAAAATATTTAATTCGCATCTTTACTCACGTGTATTGGCAACGATATGGTTGATAGCAAGCGTAGAGCGCAATTTTAATTCGCTTGTTGATCATCATAACGTGGAACCGTGGTAGAAATATGCGCGAAAATGCATCATTTGTGACGTCATCAAGACCACGCCTTGCTTGAAAAATCGGACATTAAAAAAAATTAATTGAAAAACAACTGTTGGGAAAATGAAAGAATTTTATGGGTCTATGTTTTTTTTTTTTTTGCTTATTCTATCAATTTCAGTGACTAAAAGTAGTACTTTTGACTGAAGGAAACAACCTCTTTCAAACTTCGACATCAAGATACGATTGAAAGAAAATCAATCAGTCAGTTAAAGAGCACACCCGTTTTCTGTAAGTGCGGCTCTACCGAAAGGGTTGAGTTGCCGCAGTAAAAACTGTTTTACAGAAAATGCACGCAGCAGCATCGAATGACTCGGTGTTTCGGAAAGAGGTGTGTCCTTCTTAGTGCGCAATGATTTTTGTTTTCTCTTTTCCAGAGATGTAGCTTTTCCCCACTTTTAGTCCTGTTTCTAAACTATTAAAAGATTTGAGTGGTGCATCATTTCTCTACATAATATAAAATGAATAGTATAAAATGAAGTCTCCAAAATGCGTCTGTGTGCTTGAACTCGCATAACTCGAGAACTACCCGGCCGATTTCGCTGAAATTTTCAGTTTGTTCCTTTAAGTCCTGAAAAGGTTTGCAGACCAGTTCGGAAAAAATTCGATGAATAGTTCTTTTTTATTTCAATCTAGGCCCAATTTTCACATACATTCCCGAATATGGAGGTGAAAAATTACTCGCACATATTAATATTACATACGGTTAGAAAGGGTAGAATTTTCCGCGTTCTACGTAATTTGTTTCAACGCTCTAACCTAATTACGGCGAGAGTTATTTGCGTTTTTAGCTTAGCTCGAATTATTTTAGGCTTAGTTGAAATTTAGGCACTACTTTCTTCATTAAATCCATCAATAAAAAGTGAGGGAATTGTCCCAGTTTTCTTTTTGACTCCATTGGAAATAACTGATATTTTTACTCCAAATCTAACTCGACCTAAGGTCGAAAAAATAAGCTTTTTTCTCGAAAGGAAAAAAAGTTACAAGCCTTTTAAAATCAAGTTTAAGAACTCTCGATTCCATTCAAATTGTGAACCATTTTCTTTCGCATTTTAATTCCTTAAACTTATTTTATTTTGTGTTTTCATGTTTACGCATTTTAAATCTATCTTTCTGGATTTAATTTCTTGAAAGTATTTTAATATCTGTCGTCATTGTTTGGAAGAGAAATCATGATGTTTTTTTTAATTTATGTTTTACGCCTGATTGTTGAATATACGTCACTTGACACAATTTTTATTTTCAAGGTAGACCGGGCAAAGGCGGGCAACGCAGCTAGTTCGTAATAAATCATTTAAAATTAATCCTTTAGGATGAAGTCTATAATTGAGTGGAAGCTTTTGATGTATCGGAAGCATATGTTTTGCACTAATTCACACTTGCCACCTAACTTTTAGTTAAACTTATAATTTTAGACTTATTTTTAATAATAATAATAATGAGAGTTTAACTACCTCCTCTGTTACATCTACTTCAGACTGATGATCGCTAAGAAGCGTGAAACTACAGAATTTTTTTGCCGCAAAAAGCTATATGGTAATTGCTTAAACAGTTTCAATAATATTAAAATCCAAAAAGCATCAGCGCAGTACTATTTCTGTTATTGTAATTGCTGTTATTGTTGTTATTATTATTCAGGGGTGCCCACAAGGGGGGGGGGGATTATGGCGCAAGTTGCACCATCCAAATTAGGGGGGGGGGGTAAATTTATATATTTATTTATTTAAATTTATATATTTATTTATTTAAATTTATATATTTATTTATTTAAATTTATTTATTTATTTAATTATTTATTTAAATCGAAATTGCTTGCTTTATTTCATTTCTTTATTAAGTTTTTGTGTATGTGTAATTTTAGTAGCACAGAACTTTTCTAATAAAATAACAAAAAAATTGAAATAAATAAATCAAGAATATTTTCAAAAATAAATAAATAAGAAATATTAAAAAATATATAATAAATAAAACATGTTTTTAAAAAGTAAAAAATAAAAAAAAGAGAGCAAAAAATAAAATAAAAAAGGAAAGAGAGTTTATAAAAAATGGGAGGGGGGAGGATTTGCGCCATTAAGGTTGGGGGGGAGCACCCCTGTTATGATCGTTATTATTATTATTATTATTACTATTTTCGTTGTTGTAGTACAGTGGTTCCCAACCTTTTTGAATCCATTGTTTCGTCTAGAAATTGACTGACACTTATCGTCCCCCCCCCCCCACCCGTTTTCCTTGAAAATCCACAACTTGGAGTTAGTGATCATCAATATTTTTGTAAACATAAATGCCTAATTAGAATTTAAAGTAAAACGTATTTAATCAAGCAAATTCATCTAATCACTCTATAACAAAAAAATAAAAATAAAAATAGGGGAGGTTGGCCCAAAGCGAATAGGCCTTCGTATGCCCCCCCCCCTCCCATTGTGTTTAAGCGGCGATGCATACGTATGTCGTGTTTACCCGAACACCACCGAGTTATTATCAGTCCCAGTGAAGCAGCAGTGAAGCGGCATGGCGCAACCAGGCTTAAAATTTAAAAAAAAAAAAAATGATACATTAAAAAAAAGAAGTTCTGTAACTTGTGATAAGTCGAAGACTAGCTTATTTTGTTTTTATTGTCAATAATATTACGTTATTCTGACACCATCCATAAACTACGATGGTCATTTCGTTTTTTTTTTTTTAAATTTAAGGCTATAATTATTGAAATAAAAAACGTGCCTTCAGGCAAAGTGGGTCGGGCAAAGCGGGTGTAGGATTTAATCATGTATTTATTTATAATTTTTTGACAGATGAGCTGACTTAGATTTTCTATTTCAAATGGATAAGTATACCTTTAAAAAGTTATTTTTTTAGGATGACAGTTAATTAGTCTATTAATTTAATCAGGTATTTATTTACGGTTTATAAACAAATGTGCTGACTTTAAATTGGATAAGTGCAACTTTATATATATATATATATATATATATATATATATATATATATATATATATATATATATATAATGATCAAAATTTGATGTAAAATATTCTACATTTAAACAGCGCAATGTTGCAGCTAAAGTAGTTAAATGTATTGAAAATATAGTAAAGTATGTAGTTTCACATACACGGGTAGCACAGAAATAAGTGTATGTAACAACGAAGATAAACAACAATAACAACAACAAAAATGAACATGGAACGTTAAAAACAAGAATTGATGAAATCATGGGTATTAAACTGCTGCTACGTTTACGAAGAGCTGGAGCAGCTGGCATATTAAATATTCTGCAAGGTTTCTGTGCGGGTCAGTACCATACATGCAGCAAAATTAATTAGAAGTAAAAGTATATGTATTTGAATTGACGAACTTATATGTGACTATATTAACACATATAAGTTCGTCAATTCAAATACATATACTTTTACTTCTAATTAATTTTGCTGCATGTATGGTACTGACCCGCACAGAAACCTTGCAGAATATTTAATATGCCAGCTGCTCCAGCTCTTCGTAAACGTAGCAGCAGTTTAATACCCATGATTTCATCAATTCTTGTTTTTAACGTTCCATGTTCATTTTTGTTGTTGTTATTGTTGTTTATCTTCGTTGTTACATACACTTATTTCTGTGCTACCCGTGTATGTGAAACTACATACTTTACTATATATATATATATATATATATATATATATATATATATATATATATATATATATATATATATATATATATATATATATATATATATATATATATATATTTATTTATTTATAATGGCAGGTAGCTAGTCAATTATTTTAATTATTTATAGCTTCATATTTGATTGGCAAATGTACTAAATCACAATTAATTAAGACTACCCGCTTTGAGCCCCCTGGTATAGGGCAAAGTGGGTTTTTCAAGTGTCTGTAATATTTGGTAATCTATATACATAAATGGCTACTTCTGTATGTATGTATGTCCGGGGTAAACTTCAAAACTAATGGACGGATTTTAACCATTTTTGTACCATAGATAGCTACATTGTCAGGAAGCAACTTAGGCTATAATTTATTCCTAAGAAACTTAGTTTCAAAAAGTTATGATGGAAAACAGTCAAGTTCATGTAATTTCCCCATTAAATGATTAAATATAAAACCCATTGCTACAAAAATTCGTTGCCTAACAACAGCAATATTAAAAGTAATCATAATGAAAATTTTGAATCAAGGCTTCTCTGGAGCAAGCATGACATTTATTGCTTTCTTAGGAATTGTATCATCAACAATAACCTTCTTCCTGACTTGCAAAACTATTGGAATAATTCAGGAAACGTAAGATGGACTTTTGAAATCCTCCCGAATGTTTCTTTTAATAGGTTGTTCAACACCAATTTCAATCAATTTCTTACCAATCATGGATTAACTCATTCTTACTTTTTTAAAAGAACACTCCTCAACTCTCCAGATTGCATCTGTGAAGAACTTCGAGACCACAAACATTTTCTTTTCTATTGTAGGTTTACTCAAGCCTTCCATCTTAAATTTTCCCCCTCTATTACCGACTAAAATTGGAAAAACCTACTGTTTTATTGATAAAAATGCGTTTAAAAATGTTCAAAACCTGCTCAAATTTATTTACAAGCACAAATCTTTCTTTTCTCCCTCACTGAAATAAAGAAAAATGAATATTTAGTGTCTGAGAATTTTAAATTTTTTGTGAACACATATAGTTATTTTTGTTTTCCTCTTAAACTCTTACTTAAAAAAAAATAATAATAAAAAAAAAAACCCTGAGTTATGTTTTCCACTAATTTACTAAAGCCAACAATTTACTGATTATGACCATATTACCCAATTGTGACATTCTACATTCTACTGATCATGAATTTGTTACTGCACCAGTATATTTTTAATCATTCTTATCTTTAATAAAGACTGTTTTTGAAAAACATGTTGTTTCTAAAATAATAAAAAACTTTTAATCATTTTGTAATTAGTTCTATTTATCATTTATGTTTTTGAAAGTAACATCATTTTCTCTTCAAAATTGTACTTAAAAAAATCATTTGTATGTTTTTTTTCAAATTGCAATCAACCCTAATTATGAACACAAAATGTTGATTTTGATGATGTTACTGTATTTCGTCAAAATTTCAATCAAGTCAGCTGTTGTTCCGGGTTTCTTAGTTGAACTGCAGTTTCGTGCTTTGGTATCTGTGCTAATTCTATATTAGCTACCTCTTTGTTTGGCCCTCTTGGCTTCCTTAAGAGGTTTTCCATCTCCAGCTCACTCACTTTCCTATGCCGGGTTGATGAGTGCTAATAAGCACGAAACTGCAGCCCTCGGCTGGAAGTGACTGAGCTGGCGGTGTATTTCATGTAAGTGTAGTATTGTTTTAAAAAAAAATCTTCCGGAAACCTGATTCTAAAACCGCGATTCCAAAACTTCTCTGTGACAATTTCCGACCGCCTGATCATTTTTAGTTCTGTTCATCCGATTGTATCTGTCCTCATCTCCTATGCAAGCACATAAGCGTGTGGGTGTGCGACCGTCTGACCAATGAGCGAGAGGATGGGGTCATTCTTTTCCCCAACTTTCGATTTTAATTTTATTATGCGCCCGGAGCTGCAGGGGTGTGGGCGGTGGTTGTTCCCCTTCGTTTATGGATTTTTCATGGCGAACGTGTGGGTGAATGGGTGGAGTTCGCGGAAGAACCATTTTCGATGACCTCCCCCTTCAAAGTTCATTTGTACAAGGAATGTAGTTAACGAGGCATCAGAAGTTTCCGTCTTGAGTCAACACGGCTTTTAGTCGGTCCGGTATTTTGGTGGGGAGGGGTAATCGCCCCCTGGCTTTGATAAATACTTGTATTTGTGTATGTGTGTGCATTTTTCAACATTAAACTTTTGAGTATAAGAGGTGCCCATCCTCACCCCAAGTTTAATAACGCAAATCCTCCTCCCCCTTTTTCTCAACTCTCTTTCCCTTTTTTTATTTTTTAGCTCTCTTTTTATTTATTTATTTTTTAAACATATTTTTGTTTATTTATTTATTTTTTAAATCATTATTATTATTAATTTATTAGAAAAGTTCTGTGCTACACCAATGACACACACACACAAACAGACACAAACGAAATAAATAAATGAAATAAAATGTAAACGAAATAAAATATGAATGAATAATTTAAATTAAAATGAATCAACAAATACATTTAAATAAATAAATTAAAAGAAAATTAAAAATTCTCCTCCCCCCCCCAAAAAAAAAAACCTATATGGCGCAACTCTGTGGGCACGCCTGGGGTGTATTAGCTTTGTTTTTTATGATACTTCCGAATTAAGTTCCGCTCACATGACATTATTTGCATTTTTTCTAAAGCAAAATTATGATAATTGTTATTGAAAAGTAAAAGATTTTTGTAAACGCGAGTTGTTTATTACTTGCCAGGTCGAAAATTAATAAGTAAATAAATATGTTATAGTTAAAATGACACATTTTCATTTTTTGGAGAATTACGCACGAAGTTGTGGTAGAATAGCGTTAATCTAGATAAATCGCAAATATACAATGAAAAAATTCGTATACGTGTTTTGGCGTTAAAAAGCTAACGTTTCAGTGCGTTTGGCCATTTTTGTCAAATAGTTAACTTCTGCTTAGTTTCTTCTATTCCACTTCCTTGAAATTCAAAATAAAAGAAGAATATATATATATATATTATTTATCAAATTAAATTACATTATTAATTTTTTTTAAAAAAGTACCACTGAATTACATTAAATATAAAACAATATTCCTCTCCAATAACACCCGAGAAAAGATTACATTCTCACTCCAGCAAAACGTTTTAACTAATTCTTCTCTACTACCACCACCACCACCACCACCATCATCATAAACAATAATATGCAAATATTTTTTACAATTTTTATTTTAGAGAAGTGGAAAAATGTAAGATTATTAGTCTCATTATTTTTAAGATTTTATTATTATTACTTTTATAATTATCATTTAAAACATCCCCATTCCGATAAATAAATAAATATTGCAGATGATAATTACATAAAATAATGGCAAAAAAAAAAAGAGATTTCAAACGATAAAGTAAAAATAATGCAAAGTAATAAATATAGGTATAGCACAGCAGACGATAGATAAAAAAAACAAAGGGCAATAGTCAGTGTTATTCACATTCTGAAATTTCGCATAGAATTCAACCGAACTATCGAAAGGTACGGATTACTGACGTCCGAAATATCGAAGTTCATCTGTTCTTTTCCATATAATACTTCCATAAACAGAAGCTGACACAGTTCTCATCAAACCCTTAACGCAATCTTCTTCTTTCAAGGAAAAAAACTTTATGTCCCCCCCCCCCCCTTCCATATGTAGTTTTTTTTTCCCATTGCTCCTGCCCCCACCTGCAAGGATGGCAATCCCTTCCCCCCTTTCTTCTTCCCGTCTGGAACTCTTTTTATTGCGCACTTTCACTGCCACGGTCAAGGCTACTTGGGAAGAAACGAGTCTCGACCTTGAGCCAGGTTATTGACAGCGATTTTTTTCTTCCTCCGCCTCTCCTTCCGATCGGAAGAAGAGGAAAGGAAGAAAAAACTTTTCTATATCTCGCCTTATTTTTTGTGTTCCCCGTGTTTTCTCTTCGTTCTTCGCTCTGCTCTTCCTTCATCTGAGGTACATTTCCGTTTGAGGTATTTCTTCTGATTCGGTTTGTCAGGATGGGATGATTGAAAAGCATAAGATGGATGACACTGGCATGTTGAAATGATGATGTTGGATCTAGCATGTTGAAATAATTTTTGATTAAGTGATTGCAGAAGTGATTTTTGATTAACAAAATAAAAGCGTAAGTTTTGAAAAGAACATGTTTAATAGATTTTACACCTCTGTGATATTCAGCAAAACCGAAAATAAAATTGAAATTTAGTCATGAAAATCTAACTTATATAATAATAATTCTTAAAAAATTTCTCAAACGAAATGGCAGAATAAGAACAAGATTATTTCGAACGCATCCAGGCATCCTCAACATATATGATTTAATAACATGGGAAAAGGTTGATGTGAGATGTTTTTATAACATAGAAAAAAAAAAGAAAGAAAACACAAGGAAATCAAAACCGCTTTTAAAAAGTCAGAAAATTTAAAGAGATTTTATTTAAAAAAAATCAAACCACTTGCGAGGGAAAGTAAGATTATAAAGGGTGTTTTTTTTTTAGAGGTATAGAACTTTAAGTTGACAACACTGTTTGATATGTGTGTCATTTTGATAGCTGTCACTTGTTTTGTGTTGAGTTCGGTTTGCCATTTCATCATGAATAGACAACAAGGCGGTGCAACATGCCACACAGTGCGTGTCACAATTGAATTATTGAAAGAAACGTTCGGTGAACGAATAATTTCGCGTAATGGACCCGTGAATTGGCCTGCAAGATCATGCGATTTAACACCGTTGGACTACTTTTTGTGGTGCTATGTGGAGTCTCTGGTCTGCACTGATACGCCACAGACGATTGACGCCTTGGAAGAGAACATTCGCCACCTTATTACTGACATACGGCCTCTATTGCTGCAAAAAGTGAGAAAATTGGACTTTCCAATTGAACTTTCTCCGAGCCAGCCGAGGTGGTCATATGCCAGAAATCATATTTAAATAAAACAACACGAATAAAGCAACATTCATGGCAATTAACAGCATTTAACTGTGTTTTATTTGAACCTAAAGTTCTCTACCTCTAAAAAAACACCCTTTACGTTTCACACATAAACGAATCAGAGATCGAAGAAGTGGGACATTACTTGTGGATGCGAATGAAATCCTTCAAGTTTATAAAAAATTCATTCGTTACAAAACATTGTAAAAATTGTTTTCAACGAAAATGAAGCATAATATTCCGTGAAGGACAATGTTACATATGCGTGCGTCTTAAGGAAAATTTTATGTGAAATTCGTTTATAGTTTATGTTTGTCTTTTAATGTATATAAGCTAACTTAAACTTTCATTACGTCACATAAATAAAAATGAGTTGTTTCTGAAAATTGTATTTTAACTTCGTGTTTGCGTTTTATTTTATTTCTTATTTATTTTTTTATGTATTGAAGATGAGGTTGACATCAAGAATTACAGCCCGAGCGACGCCGGTGTGCTGGGAACGCTACTGTGTGTTTTCCAATGGGGTCGTTTCCAAAATTTTAAAAGTTTTTTTCTCTGAAAGAACATGCTTAAAAACATAGGATCTAACCATTTTTTGATTATTTTTTTATGTTAAATATTTAAAAAAAATTGCTTAAATCGGTGACCTTTCATTGTTTACATTTCTTGCCAATGACATCACAAATGATGAAATGCCATTCTGTGCTGCCATTCTCGAAACAAAATATTTAATTCGCATCTTTACTCACGTGTATTGGCAACGATATGGATGATAGCAAACGTAGAGCGCAATTTTAATTCGTTTCTTGATTATCATAACGTGGAAACGCGGTACAAAATGCGCCAAAGAGCATCATTTGTGGCGTCATCAAGACCACGCCTTGTTTGTAAAATCGGACATTTAAAAAAATTAATTAAAAAATAACTGTTGGTAAAATAAAAGAATTTTCTGGGTCCATGTTTTTTTTTTTTTTTGCTTATTCTATCAATTTCAGTGACTAAAAGTACTACTTTTGACTGAAGGAAACAACCCCATTCAAGGCCAACTGAGCTGCCAACATTCGATATGGTATGGTAATTTTATCTCTTTTAAATTTGCTTTAAAATAATTGATTGTAACAATTAAAAATCCTTGAAAAAGGGAGCACAAGGTGAATGCGATCCAAAGATTTTTTTCTCCCAGTGAATGACAGCCAAAATGAGCAGTATAGAGTAGGAATTAATTCACAAACGGCAAAATGTTATCTCTGTCATCTATTGATCACAGAAGATGAAAAAAAGCACTCGACTCAAATCATTATTTGCACTTTCATTTTGACGAGAAGCAATCACCACGGTATGAGAAAACGAATTATTTTTACCCTATAACTGCCATTGCTGAGGGAGAAACATGAAAATTCGTTTTCTCCTCTGGGGCCCCATTAGTCAGTACCCCCATTAATGCGACTGCTACGAGGAAAACGCAACACATGCTGATTAATCAGGAAACAAATGGGTAGAATAAGTAGGCGGCAGAAAGCAGCGAGTAGGAGTATTAGTGTGGCTCGCGTTGCTTGATGGAGAAAACTTTCCCATATTAAAAAGAATACAAGGCGAAGTCAAAAAATCCGAAAATCAGAAGAAAGTCTATCATTTATCGACATACTTATATTTGAAAATAAGTTGATGACGAATTTTGAAAAATTTAAGCTTAAAAATAACTTGATGGTGAATTCTACCACGACGCTATCGAATTTTACTATAAAAACAAATTTTTATAACAATCTTTTTCTTATTGTTCCAACTCGGCCCCATTACCATTTCAGTAAACATAAAATGTAATTAAAAAAGAATTGATACGCACGAGAATAATCTGCTTCCAGATTAAATCAAAATTCTCCGTTCTAGAGCTTCTGTTTTTTTTTTCGAGAAAAATAGATGATGTTAAAAAGAAAACAAAAGCAAATCTGCATGAAACGATAATGCCAAAAAATAGAAAAGCTTTTTGTATGCATCTTGTAGTTGCTTTTCATTTTGTTCAAATTATAAAGTTTTTTTTTTTTTTTTTTTTTTTTTTCGGAGGAGGGGAGAATTTTTTTTTTTGCTTTGGTTAAGGCACTGTTGTCCTTGTTGTAACCAAAACATACACTGCAACACTTTTTGAACAAGGATACTTGTCCTCCTTTTTTGTTCACTTTGGAAGGTATTCTTTGGAACAGTTTTCAAAACATTTCTGAGAACACTTTTCAGATCACTTATTTGGTTCAGCATTTAAAAAAAAAAAAAAAAACTTTTGGGAATACAATTGAGAACATTTTTTGAGCACTGACACGCGTCCCTTCTTTTAAAACACTTTGCAGCACACTTTTGTGACACTTTTTACAGCACTCACTTACAGAACATTCCTTTGATTATCAGTTTTTTTCAGTTAATTTAAAAGCAATGGATAGTTTTCGACCAAGGAAGGCCATCTTTTTTGACGTAAGTTTCCGCGACGTAAGCTTCACTACAACAAAATTTCCAGCATCATACTAAGAGATTCTATTGACCGGTAGTTATAGTTGTTCGAAAGAAAGCGATAATTTCACAAGCGTGCCCAAAGGTGTTTCTAATCTGTTCTCAAATGTTTCCCAAATTCGTTCTAAAATGTGATCCCAAGTTTAAATTTTACAAACAGGACACACTCAGAACGCATTTCAGTACACTTTCGTTTTTTAACAGGGCACATTCGGAGCACATTTTAGTAAACAATCAGGCAACTGGAACACTTTTTCTGAATTAAAGTGTTCTAAACGAGTTTTAAATGAGTACTGGGAATATTCAGTGCAACCCAAACGTATGTTTGAGCTTAGAAATTTTCAGCAACAGCACGCTTGAGGGTCATGTTTTTGTCGAACACCAGTGCCTATTCCTTCACATCAAAATCAGCGTCGCACCCTATCTTCGATTCGCCTCCAAAAAAGCCAACTCGAAAAGAATAAATTTCCAGCCTGCTGAATGGAAAAGCAAGAAGCGAAACAAGTGGCTTCACGAAAACAATCGATTCTGGCCAACCGGTTCCAGCCTCCTTGGCAGTTCATCTTAACAGAGGACATTTACAAGGGGTGAGGGAACTTCTCAAAGGAAGGACATTATCTTTAGCACTCCGAAAGAAGAGGGAAACAAGGGACCTGTAACGAGTTACCACAATTTTCTTCACGGATTGAAAACAAAATGTTACCACAACAAGTGAAATTGTGGTTCGTGTTGGGGGACCTTTTTGACTGATGCTAACCAACTTTTGCTGCACACAAATAACACCGTTAAAAGCACACAAATAGAAATAAGAATTGCAGACACGTGTTTCTGGGTAAATGAAACCTCTTTTTCAATCGAATTCCAGACAAATGACCGTATATGAGTAGTAAGAGAGCCTAGGCTAAACTACAAGTGCATACCGAAAACCCGGTTCTGACATCCAGAGACAGCAGATTCGTCCATGAGTTACGGAATCATCATTCCGGACTAGGCAACAACCGAGCTGAAGGTAGATGTCCACTAGGGTGTGTCTTATAATGCACTTTTTTAAAAGGTTTTGAATTTCTTGTGGGGCACCCCTTTAATTGCTTCCTTTTGATGAAAAAAAACACACATAAAAGTTTCTTAGAATTTGAACATAATTTAGGGGGTGCTACCAGTGATTAAAATTACATTTATTGTGAAACAAATAGGGTAAAAATCAACTCTTGACATATTTTTAATCAACATGAAATTAGGTTGGTTGGGTTTAACATAACACAAGTACCTATTTCTTATATATACCAGAAAATAATAAGCATTTCATGGTTGTCATTTTATGTAATAATGTCAAAAAAGCATTTGAAAGTTCGGTAATGCCATTCATATCACAGGTTTACACTTTCGGTCTTTTACATTCAGCAATATGGTAATTTTTCTCTTTGTTACTTCCATGTGACAATACAAACTTTTCACTGATTGCTACTTATTATCCAGATTAAATAAATAAATTAAAAAAAAATAAAAAGAGAGAGAGTGGACAAATTTTGCAGCAGTGGTAGCACCTTCTAAATATTATTCAAATTTTATTTTTCATATATGAGAATTTTTTTTTTCATCCAAAGGAACAAAATGAGAGGGTGCCTCATGAAAAAATAACACCTTTAAAAATAAGATGCACCCTAATGTCCACTCACTGAAATGTATAAACAAAAAGACATGCGATTAAAGTTTTGTTTCTTTAGATTACATTTTTGAAATTTAAACTAAATCTTAGCAGTCGCTCTTCTCACAAGAATTTTTTTTTTTATCGATGATTCAAATAACTTCAGCCAATTAGAAATCGCATTTTCGTAAGTAATTTTTTCTACAATCGACTTTTAACTGGTCATGACTGTTTTTGTCAAAGCATCTTCACAGTTTCAGGATTGTATTTCTTGTTCTGCGTATTGTGTTTTTATTTTCTGTTTTTTCAGTGGCGCACACAGCAATTTTATTTTTTAAAAAAAAGAAGGAAAAGAAAAGAAAAAAGGGGGTCCAGGAGCGAAGGTCTACCATTCTCATATCATACTCCAACAGGCATCCAAACACATTCTTTTGATTTTATCGATTGTCAGGAACAAAAAACATTTAAAAAAATTCTTAGTTTTAGTTAATAGAACAGATACTTAATTAAAGCACCAGAATGCACGAGAATGAATGTATTTAATTTTCTCATAATTAAAAATAAAAACAGCGAAGTAATATCATCATCGTAGAACAATTTATCTTCACGTTCATTTCGATTTTGCAGGGAAGAAATAGAGAAAATAAATTGATTTTTTCATTTATTAAATCTGAAATTATTGTTGCCCTGACTAGAAATTGTTTTACGTACCACATAAGTTGGATTATGGTCAGTCAAAAAAGATTCAAGGGTGATGGAGGGGGGAGTTCCAGACCCCCTGGTCCCCCCTCTTGTGTGCGCCACTGTATTTTGTTCTTTGTCACTTCTTCATACGGCCAGTCATTGGAAATATTTTAAAAAAAAATCTACAATAAAAAGCATTTCCTTGTGTTGAGCTGCGGGGGGAGGGGGAGGGGGGTAGACTGATTTCTTGCTCTTCTACCTTTTGTCATGTTTAAGCTGGAATTTTTTTAAAATCAAACTGAGCATTTAAGTCATTTTACTTCCCAAATCTAAGCTTCTTCACGCTATCTCGTTGTTGCAGCAATGATAGTTTCAATTATGGATTTTGTATGAGAACACAATAACACAAGATCATATTTTGATACATTACAAGCTTATGTTTAACTCCGAGATGTCACTTATATTTGAACTCGTTTCTGAAACAATAGGATCGTTTCCAAAATTTTAAAAGTATTTTTTTTTCTGAAAGAGCATGCTTAAAAACATAGGATCTGACTATTTTTAAAATAATTTGTTTAAGTTAAACATTTTTAAAAAATTACTGAAATCTGTGCGCTTCCATTGTTTATGCTTTGCGATGACATCAGAAATGATGAATTGCCATTCAGTGTTGCCATTCACAGAGCAAAATATTTAATTCGCATCTTTACTCACGTGTATTGGCAACGATATGGTTGATAACAAGCTAGCGCTCAATTTTAATTCGCTTCTTGATTATCATAACGTGGAAACGTGGTAGAAAGATGCGCCAAAGAGCACCATTCAAGCACCATGTCATCAAGACCACGCCTTGTTTGAAAAATCGGACATTTTGTAAAATTAATTAAAAAATAACTGTTGGGAAAATGAAGATATTTTCTGGGTCCATGTTATTATTATTATTATTATTATTATTTATTCTATCAATTTCAATGACTAAAAGTACTACTTTTGACTGAAGGAATCAACCCCATTGTACGTAAAATAAAATAATAATAATAATAATAATAATAATAATAATAAAAACAACGCACAGAAGTACTCTTTTTTGAATACTTCATTTTAACAGTGTGGAAAACAATCTGCTTTTGATTTCTTTCCTTCTACTTTGGCCAATCGTCCCAAGCCACTTCGCGAATTGGCCACCTTAGCCAGAAAACAAGAAAAGATCGGTCATTGAATGGCAAGTTTACTGCAACGTTGGGAGAAAAAAAAAAAAAAAACGGATTGGCTGGCCAAGTCACGAACTGTCCGATTTCGGTCTTTGGCAGTAACATATACCTATATATGAATACATAGTATAATTTTTATATTTTATCGCTTCTTCTTTTGAAAAAAAAAAGAATTTGAGGAACACTTTGTTCTAACTTTACGGAGTTGACTTTTGTCCAGTGATGTAGATTCGAAACAATTTAGGAGGAAACCTTTTCGATTTTGAGGGGACTAGCCAAAAGAAAAGGTAGTTTGAAACCAATTTGCATTAATTTACATTATTTTAACAACAATAAACCAAATATTTCGGGTCGGTTTCCCCCGTCTACCCCCCTCCCCCCTCAACTGCAGCACTGGTTTTGTCGACAGATTAAAACTGTTTTGTCCATTATCCAGTCCCATGCCTAAAAGTATTTCCATATAATATTCGATTAGAGTTTTGTTTAAGCAATAGCTTAGCTACTGAGGCAAACAAGTTTCATTTTAAACTTTTTAATATATCTCATACGATTGTTCAGCCATTTTATGATGCGACATTGTACACAAAAGAATTATCTGGGGAATGGAATAACTATTGCATCTATCAAATTGATGACACCTATACGTTTGAAACATTTGTAGCCACTTTGGGAAAGAAAAATGCTGAATAAAGTGTTTCCTTTCAAAATAAATAATCGATTTCACATACATATATTGTCGAATGCTCTAAAGTATACCATTTATGGATATTAAAGATTGGAAAATAAAATCATCAACATAGTTTCTTCTTCTTTTGTTAATATACGAAACTTACATTTGCGAAAGCAAACAAAACTTTTAAATGGCGACAATATTTTTTATAAGGCTCCGGGAAGAAAAAGAATTGGTTTGAATGGAGATATTTATTATTAAGTGAAGCATATTTAATGAGAAAGGTCGTTGAACCTGGAAGCAATTGATATATGACAGTTCCAGTCGTTCTAAGAATTAAATAACTTTCGGTTCTATAGTGAATTTTGGTCGTAAGGTAGAAGCTTTTCTTTGCATTTTGTTTCTCACCCATGTTAGCTCTATTTATTTCATTTTATACATTTATTTTATTTTATTTTGTTTTTTTTTTCAAACGAAAAGAAAAGAACTCCAGTTGAGTTTTTCTTGAAAGGTAAAAGTCTCTCGGGTACTTCTATTGCGAAAGTCGTAGCTCACAAGCTCAATTTCAACAATGGCGACAAAGTCAACCTTTTGTAATGTTAATTTAATTTCAATTGATGAAAAACCTGACTGCAAAGCTTTATGTCATTGATTTACTTCTTCCCGCTTGCAGTAGAATATTTCAGGAACAATTTAGAACAGTTTGAATGGCGAATTTCTTTTGAGTTTTTTTTATTGGATTATTTTTGTTTTTCTTTCCTTTACAAAAGTTACTCATCCACAGTTTTGAATGTTTCATTAAAAAACATTTTGGCAAAAGCTAAAAGCTTTAGTTTCTTAAAATTGGCTTTTCGTTTGTGGATTTTATTTATTTATTTTTTCATTCATTTATTTATTTTTTGAGCCCAGAAACTTGGGTAACTTCGAGTCAAATTCTCAAACTCAGAGGCTTGAAACGATGAAAGCTCCCCCGATAAGTTCATTTTCTGTTGTTAAAAACAAACAGAAGAAAGGAAAAGAATACACAGTAGTTAAAGAAATTATATATCTTCTTTAAGTAGTGAATAGTGTATGGCCTGAGCACTGAATGAGCATTTCATTTTTTGAAATAACTAAATATGATTCCTTTTGCGTAAAAACTCCCTAAGCGTGTAAAACTAAAGTAAAACTGCTGATGTATTGTCGAATAATCTAAAATTAAGAAATAGTAACAATAATAACCATTTAAAATGGTTTATTAACAAGGTTCAAAGTTATTCTGTCATCCATCAGAGTCTCCGAAATGGGATGTAAAACAAACTATTTCAATAAAAAGTGCTATTTTGAACTAGAAGAATAAAATTTCCGTATGTTTGACAAATCGCCCCATCCCCCCCCCCCCTTTTTTTTTTTTTTGTTTCCCATCAGCATCCCAATATTTCTATAATGTAGTCCCGACTTACGCGAGGGATGCGTTCCAAGACCATTTCCGTAAGTTGAAATTTCGCGTTGTAGAAAAAGGTATGTATACGATTTTTTAGAAACATATCAAATTCTTTTAGACACTTATAAACACCCCTCAAACTGCTTTAAACCATTCCTCACCTATAAACTACAGTTTCTTATATAAATAGCCGAACTTTTACTGTATTTAAAAATAAAAAATATCTGCTTCATTCAACATAAAATACTGTGAAGATGCACAAAATGAATGATTAATAGGAGGGAAAGACATAAAATAAAACAGCACGGAACAGTTCGGAAAATTGCCGAGAGATGGTTCTCTAACCTCTCTTCCCCTCAAGACTTATCATTGCCAAAGATCGTAGAAAACTGCATTGTTAAAACTACAATTTCGGAATTTTTCCAGGGAGGAACTCTCGGAATTGCTATGAAAGGAGGAGGGGGAAAGGGAGGGGGGCGCCATTTCTAAATGTTCGCCAGGGTGCTAGACACCCTAGATACGCCACTGGTCGTGTACGAGGACCCTACGCCACGGACATTTATTATTGCACAGAGCTCCGCGATTGTTACCCCCTTGGCTGAACATTGGACATTCTACAATTGTTTTTTGGTTTAATTCATTTTATTTATTTATTTATTTACTTATTAAATGACCATTTATTAATTATTATTATTATTTGAGTTCTAACCATTGGTTTCAAGAAATATTATTTGATTAAGCGAGGAAATTTTCTTTAACCTTTCCAAATGGATCACATTTGTCTTAAAACGTAATAATAGTTCATCAATAGCTATATAAAGGAAGTAATTAATGTTATTGTTAGAAATTTTTTGAAATAAGCTTAGTAAACGACAAAGTAGTATAAAAATTAAGGATATATGTTATAAGTATGCGTCTGAAAATTATAATAAAAAGTTACTTACAGCTTGAGTTATGAAATCTTTGTTTTCGCGTCGTTTTTCACTTCATTGTTTTTGGAACAATACATAATAGTGACTTGCTTGCTCAATATTTTTTCTAACTCTTTTTTTTTTCTTTCCTCGTCGACCGTGTTAATTATTGTCGGGGCTATCTTTTTTTCTTTTTGTGATGGCAACACCAAAAAAAAAAATAGAGTAGTGGAAGTGTTTTGATGGATGTGAATCTTGTTTTTCTCTCCCGTTGTGGGCGGAATACATTACTTCATATTTTTACAATTTATTTAATTTATTCAAAAATTTTCTCAGCGAAAACATTTGCGAAAGCTGACCAATATTAATCGAATATCCGATGAAATAACCCATTTAAACGGGAATCTTTAACGTTGCGTTTAAAGGAAAATATTTGGTTTTGGGAGGTTTTATTCGTATAAGCGGAGAATTCGTTCTTCTGTTACCGATTAAGCGGGGCTGAGACAGCTAAAAAATATGCGAAGTTAACCCATCACATGGACATGGTTAGTCACCCTGACTGTTTTCAGAAGGTGACAACGTGAAATCTTTTTTGTGGACACTGAATATAAATAAAAGAAATTGTTTGATTCGAATACGCTTATAAAAGCAAACAATCTATCTTCAAAAGATATCCGGGCAGATTTCAAAGCAATCTGCATGCTCGAAACATCTGCCCCTGCTGGTCTGAGATTGGAGTCGGAATGCATAATATCTGAGGGCCGCAACTTCTTCGGCAGCCGCCGTCGTTGCGCAACCGATATTTATTTCTAATTAGTTCTTGGGGAAAAAGTGGCGGTAAACAAGGAAAGGAGGCAGAAAATATATTTCTCACAGCTGCCTATAATGACGGGGAAAAGATTTGCAATTGTGAAGACGGATCACTGGAAAGGTCTGGACGTCGTGATGAGGTGGTTCGAATTGTTTTTACGCACCACTAAGTCGCTTGGTGCGTAGCGGATGTAATCAGAATTCGAAAATCGAACGATTTCTAAATTATCTGAAAATCGCGATATTCAACAACGCAATTCGGAACAACTTGATTTTACACTGCAACTTGAAACGCGTTTTGAACAGAAGGGCGGACCCAGTTTCTGGTTTTGACGGGGGACATTTTGGGAAAAGGGGGTCAATGTTGAATTTTCTGCGGAAATTGAGGGTTAGAGACGGTTTTTTCAAGGTATGAGTCTCAAAAGTGCAGTTTTAGGCTATATAAACCCTCTTCTGGATCCGTGGCTGGAACGATTCGAACACTTGTCCCTTTTTAGAACACTTTGAAGCACACATTTTGGACACTTTTAGTAAAAAATTTGAGAACATGTTTTGAATGACATATGTTCCCTTTTTTAGAGAATTTGTAGATTTTTTTAAGAAACAATTTTTAGAACTTTTATGGAGTACCAGTGGCGCACACAAATAGAGGGTCCATGGGGTCTGGATCTCTCCTATGGCCCTTGAGTTTTTCCAGTTGACTATAATCCTATATATGTAGTACGTAAAGCAAAGATAGCAATAATTTCAGATTTAATTAACGAAAAAAATATAACTTATTTTCTCTCGTTCTTCCCCAACAAAATCGAACTGCATGTGAACATACATTGTTTTAACCTAAACTGTCTTTAACCTAAACGCTTTGCACTTGGTGCAGTTTTAGAATGATGATTTCGCTTCGCTCTTTTAAATTTTAACTATGAGAAAAGTAAATACATTCATTCTATCATTCTTGTGCTTCCTGATGGAAATTTTAATTGAGTATTTGTTAGTTATAAATTTATTTTATTTAACTAATGTTTGCTAAGTAATAAATCAATATTAAAAAAAAAAAATGTTTTTTGTTCTCAACAATCGATAATATCATAAGAATATGTTTGGATGCGTGTTGGAGTATGATATAAGAATGGTGGACCTTCGATCCTGGAACCCCCTCCCCCCCCTTGAGAAATTCCTGTGTGCGCCACTGTGGGTCACTCATCTGTTTCCAAAGCCATTGATATTTATTGTAGTTCTTACTGAGTGTGTCCAACCTACTGCGATTTGTGGAGGTGGCAGTTCAGGCAAAAGATGTTCTTCCATTGAGGAAGACCATCCTTTACAACGTCATTCACGACGTCAATAATTAGTGATGAATGGGGACACGATTTGTATAAGTATCTCATTGAAAAATTCTGTTGAGACCGGTAGTTAAAAAAAAAAAAGTTACATTTTTTTTTCTGCCTTAAGGGGCATTCCACGGTATTTTTGACATTATGTAGAGTCCGTAACGTGACCTTTTTTTGCCATAACTTTTTAATTTACCGTTTGATTTGCAAATTATTTTAATTTGAGCTGGTGTGTTGGTAGGAAAAGATCAAAATAAAATAATATGCTAATCAAACAGTAAATTAAAAAGTTATGGCAAAAAAGGTCACGTTACGGACTCTACATAAATGTCAAAAATACCTTGGAATGCCCCTTAAACAAAACTTGCCTTTCTCCTTTTTTACACGGATAGCCATCAAACATGAAAAGGAAATAAATAGGACTTTTTTTTCTTTCCATTTTTCAATAGAAAATCGAAAACTGAACGAGGAAAAGGGATACATGATAATACTTTTCTCTCTAACTATGCCAATTTCTGATGCCACTGTACTTTCGTTACGATCAATATCTGAATGTGAATTAAAATACGGAATTTTTTTTTCCACCTTGAGACTCCTCCCCTCCCAGTTGAATATATATATAAAAAGGCAATGATTGCACAAGTGTGTACAGATGTGTTCCCAATCTGTTGTCCTCAACTATCTCTTATCCGTTCTCAAATCTGTCCCTAATCTGTTACCAAGCGTAAATTTAACAACTACCCCGAGTAGAACACATTCGATGCATTTTCGGTTATAACGGAAAAGAGTCGAATGCATTTCAGTTCACTTTATTTATAAAGGAACATATTTTAGTACACATTCAGGAGACTGGAGCACTTTTCCTGAGTTAACGTAATCCCAATGTATGTAGAGAATTTGCAGTGTTTGCTCCAAATTTTCAAAGAAGCAAATAAGATTTCTAGTTTGTATTTCTACACTAAAATTTTGCAGTGGGATAAAATATTGCGCTTAAAATGTATTAAATTAGCTTCAAACTGGAAGGTGAAAACTTTTATTAATGTTGGATCTTAAAACAATTGAAAAAGAAAGCTATAGAGGAAAAAATATGATTTAACTAAGATTCCAAAGCCAAAAAGAAAACAGCAGCTTTCTAATTCGCTTATCAGAAGCAGAAACGAGCGTATAACAAAAAGGATTGGATGGAGCTATCTGCCTATGAAAAAAAAATGTGGGCATCATTGTTCGCTCGGAGCGGAACGATAGGGTGATAAGAGACGAGAGCGCATGCGTGCGTGGAGAGTCCCGGGACGAAAGGGTTGGCTATCCCAACTGGTTCGTCCCAGGACGATACAATGAAGCGATGATTGGGTGAGGCATTTGAGCGTGAATTAGAGGGATTGGAGGAAAGGGATGCGGAAATGTCAATTGAAATGCGGCATGCAACACTCTTGGGGAGGAAAAGGACTGTTTTATGCTGGAAATAAATGTGAAGGAACCAGTGGCGCACACAAGAATTTTGTAAAGGGAGGGTCCAAACCTCACTCTCATCTCACACCCCAATATACCTTCAAACATATTGACTTGATTTTATCTATTCTCCAGAACAAAAAACAGTAAAAAAAAAAAAAAAACTATTGAATAAATAATTAGCATTATTTAATGAAATATACAAATACATAAAGAAATTACCAGAATGCAAAATAAGTTAAGCATTTAGTTTTCTCACAATTAAAAAATGATTAAGCAAAGCAAATTCATCATTGTAGAATCACTATATGATTATAGAAGTTCATAAAATCTCATTTTAATCTGTAATTACAAAACTAAAAACATGGTTATTACAGTGTATTCATGTATAATCATCATTCTTTTGTTTTAGGCAATTCGTTGCAAAAATAAACATTATTTTTAAAAATCTTAATTTTTTAAGATTTTATTTTTTACTTATTAAAACTGAAATTACTGTTACCTTCGTTTGAAATTATTAACCGGACGAAATACATAGAATCGTAATCAAGGGGAGGGCGGAGCAATACCTATGGGAGGGGTCCGGACCCCCTGGACCCCTCCCTTGTGTGCGCCACTGGAAGGAACTCATGTTATGAAGCAACAAGTTGCAAAATACGAGGTAAAATCAGGGCTTCATTTCTACCAAAAGAAGTGTATGAGCTTTATACTCCCCACAACTTATATTTACGAATAAATAGCAAGAATTTTGCCTAAAATGTTAAAATTTACATGAAATTGAAAGGAAGCTCAGGAGCTCTACTCCTTGAGCTGCTATGATGCACACTGATATTTCAACTAAAATATGGATTGAAATGGATAACATTTATCACATTATTAATAAAAAGGGATCATTATCACTAAGCAATAAAAATTTCTGACATTATGCGTTCTAAACTTCCCTTCATTTTTCAATATATCCATTTTTACTTACAGGTGGGGTAAAATCCAATAATATGGTTGGTTAATAAACTTTTTGCATGAAACATTCTAAATTTTTTAATACCTAATTTGAGGTAAAATTCAAATTTATTCAATATATGTATATATATATATATGTTCCAAATTTTCGTATATGTTTAAAAACTGATTTTATCTCAAGAGTGGGTTAAAACTCTACTATAGTCAGAGTTGAGTAAAAAAAATTTTTGTACCAATATAAATGTAATATATTAATTGTGAGATATATTGTATTTGAATGTCATTCAGATAAAGCTTTTTAAGGTTGATAGACTGCCCATCATGAAAATGTACATTTAATAGAGATTGATGAAGCCCCTACAAATCAGAATTACGAAGATTAAAGTCCTACCTGTCATTCATTCAAAATATATTTCAAAGCTCCAACAATATAAAATCAAATAAGTTAAACCCTAGTGGTTTAAATCAATCCCTCAGGGTCACCAAAAATTCATCGAACAGATGCCATGAGGGTCTTTGACCCGTTCCAAACCAGGAACCCTCACTGCAAATGCACCGGTAAAAAAAAAGTTAACAGCTATAAGGTGTTTTTTCAGCAATAAAACTTTCCACGGGATTAGAAAAAAAAGTGAAAAATTCAACTTTCCCCCGAAATAGAGAGAGAGAGGGAAAAAAAAAAAACTCAGCCCTTTATTGATTTTATAACATTTGTTCTTAAACCTTCCTTCCTCTATCTATTCTTCTCTTCCTTTTGTGTCTCGAGGCCGTTGCATTTAAAACTAATAAAGGCACGCGCCTGTCTAAGGGCAATGCTCCGACGGCGGAGAAGTGTGGAGGGGGAAAAAATATTTAAAAAAAATGCAGGAATAGACCCCCGTTTTTTTAGAGGAGGAACCACTCCCCCTTCATTTTTTTAACCTCCGTGTTTTATTTAAAGTACACGGCAGAACGCGTGGCATGAGATTGGGTCTCTCCAGTGACGTCACGGGGTGCTGTAAAAAATGTTTTCCTTTCTAACATAAAGGTTGCTTGGAAGTGTGGCGATAGTTATGGGATGAGCATTATCGCGATCTATAATCTCTCGATGACACCGTTCTCGGCTGTGATAATATGATGATGAGCCGAAGTGACTTCGACATCTGATTGCAGTTTGGGAAAGGTTTAATGCCCTGTGCATCCAATGGAATCAATTCCGATTTTGGCGAAGGAGATTAATTTTTGAAGAAATGTCTTGAGCCTCTTGATAAACTGTTTCTGGTTAACGAAAGCGTAATTTGCATCTAAAAGTTTGAATTATTTTCTTTGAGTTCCGTGACTTGGATTATGTGGACTGGATTGCTTTTGAGTTCTTGGAGATGATTCGTGACTTTTTTTTTTTTCTTTTTATGTTTTTTCAATTTTGAAAAAGCTGGAGACTTTGCTGCTAACGAAAACTGCATAGAACAATTATCCCTTGTTCTTTTTTATTTATTCTGTTATTAATCAGGTATTGGTACAAGAATTTAACATGTTCTACTAGATGATGAGCAAGAGCGACTTCGGTATTTGATTTGCAGTTTGGAAAGGTTTAATGCCCTGCGCATCCAATGGAATCAATTCCGATTTTGGCGAAAGAGATTAATTTTTGAAGAAATGTCTTGAGCCTTTTGATAAACTGTTTCTGGTTAACGAACGCGTGATTTGCATCTAAAAGTTTGAATTATTTTCTTTGAGTTCCGTGACTTGGAATATGTGGACTGGATTGCTTTTGAGTTCTTGGAGATGATTCGTGACTTTTTTTTTTACTTTTTATGTCTTTTCAATTTTGAAAAAGCTGGAGACTTTACTGCTAACGAAAACTGCATAGAACAATTATCCTTTGTTCTTTTTAATTTATTCTGTTATTAATCAGGTATTGGTAAAAGAATTTAACATGTTCTACTAGATGATGAGCAAGAGCGACTTCGGTATCTGATTTGCAGTTTGGAAAGGTTTGATGCACCTCTCATCCAATGGAATCAATTCCGATCTTGGCGAAAATTGCTACTTTTTGGAAGAAATGAATGTCTTCATCTGTGAAAAATTTTCAGCTTAACGACCGTAAACGTAGCTTGCACCTGACATTTTCCAACTTTTTACCTGGCAGAGTTCCGTATTCTCGAATGTGTGGACTGGATTGTCTTTGAGTTCTTGAGGATTTTGGTGATTACTTATTTTATTTTTCAAAAACTTGAAAACGTTTCTGCTGAGAAAAATTCTATCACAAAATTATTCTTTGTACTCGTTTTTCCCCCTGTATAAGGTATTTAGCGAATGTTCCTTTTATTCACTTGTGATTGGTAGCTAGCAAGTCACATAATCCATTGTCACATTTTGAAGAACTAGATTTTCTGCAGACGATTTTTATCATTTGTGACGAATGAAATTCATAAAGTATTCCCCCTGGAGGAAAAAAAACACATCTCTTCTAATAAATATATCTAATTTTTTGCTCGTAAAAGCATATTATTTCTTTTGATTTTTATTTCCTTTCTTTATTGTTCATTTGATTATTTTTGGCAACTTCTTTCGGATTGGAAAGACTTTATTTTTTTCCTTCTTTTGGAACTGTTATTTTACTGAATATTTCAAAAACAGTAAATGAAGTCTTAATTTGCATAGGAGTCACAGCAGTTCACCTTTTGAATTGATGTGCATTTTCACATATTAGACAGAATTCAGACTTTATTTATGAAAAAGTTCTGTAGACTGTAGGGCTCTTGTTAGTTCTTTTCTTAGAAATTAAGCCCTTGTACCTTTTAGCTGTATTTCGTATGAGTGTTTTCAGGTGAAAATTAATTTTACTTTGAACCGAATGTGAAAATTTATCTTGAGCTTCCTTTCCATTTTTCCTTCAATAAACTAAATTATTTGATGCTGTTCAATAATTTTGTGAATGCAACGGTTCTCAGTTCATGTTGATTTCAAAAGGAAAAGTTAATGAATTAGTATTTTTCGAAAGAGAAAAGGTTGATGCAGTGAATTTGTGCTGAATTTCCACACGGCGAGCCGAAACTTTTTTGATCTAGAACAGTTTAACAGCGTTGAAAATTCAGGACAGATTATGCGAAAGAAGTATTTCGTCTGCTTGGGACCCGCAGGGCTATCTCATTCTCAATGTCAATCGACTTGTTAACAGTTAGTTTTGATGTTTGAGGACACTTAACTCTTTTTTTTCTGCAAAGAGTGAAAATTTTTTGGACGAAGAAAAGAAAGTATATGCAGTTGCATGACGTAAGCATTATTTCTTCTTTTCTATTTAGAGCTGCCATTACTTATCCATGTAGTTTTTAAACTGTTGCGCGACTTAAGCACTATTTCTTCTTTTCTATTTAGAGCTGTCGTTACTTATCCATGTAGTTTTTACACTGTTGCGCGACGTATAAGCACTATTTCTTCTTTTCTATTTAGAGCTGTCGTTGCTTATCCATGTAGTTTTTACACTGTTGTGCGACGTAAGCACTATTTCTTCTGTTCTATTTAGAGCTGTTGTTACTTATCCATGTAGTTTTTACACTGTTGCGCGACGTAAGCACTATTTCTTCTGTTCTATTTAGAGCTGTCGTTACTTATCCATGTAGTTTTTACACTGTGGTTATGAACTAAATAGTTGAAAAGCTATAGTTGGGGCAAATCTAACCTGACAGCATTGAGAAGGACGCAGAATCTAATCATAGCATTACGGCGCTGCCAGATTAGGTTTGCCCCAAGTATATAGGGTTAGATTTCGTTAAAAAAAAAGTCTTAACTGATATAATAATAGATTGTAAGAATGGTTAATGCCTGAACATTTTGAGCTTGAATTCCTAGAAATTATTCCTTTGATTATGAACTGGTAAAATAATCCATTTTATCTTCGATAGGTACATAGAAAAGGCTAAGATTATTTCTGATCAAAATATGTGTTATTTAAGCTCAAATGTGAAAATATCTTAATCTTGATTTTTTTTCTTTTCAGTAATTAATTTCATTAAAGACATGTACGAATGAAAATTGTATAGAAGATTGTTTTTATTCTGAAAATATAATTGAATATTGGCGAAGGAGTGAAAATAAGGTTTTGAGCAAGCGGGATTTTCAGTGGGTTATACGGATGGCCATACATTGCAATTCCAACATCTTAAGATTGATATAAGAAAATATTAGAAATATACCCCCCCCCCCCTCTTCCGTGTTTATGTTTTCCAAAAATTCAGTTTGGATGATAAAAGAAATTTCTTTGGGGGAGGGGGAGGAGGATAAGTCCTTCGTCTCGACTTCATATACTTTTGAAGGAATGTAATCTCAGAAATAGTTTTAGTTACTTTTTAAACTGGACATTTTTTTCGTGCAATGAATAATTTGCAATAAGCAATGTAAAGAAAGTCATTTACTTTTTTATAAAGTTAATTATTGAAAAACAAACAAAAAAGTGACATAAACTGTACTCTTGCAACAATTGCTGAATCTAACAATACATTGATACCTTACAAATAATTTTTTTCTATTTTTTTTACGAAAAAACATTTTAATACAAATATAAAGGTATTTTTCAACAAAATGCACTTTCAACGCAGAAAACCTTTCATTATTTGACGTCTTTACAATTCTGCGTGAAAATGAAACATCGAAGGAAACTTATTTACTTCTTAACTTTTGCTTTCTCAAATATAAGCAGTTTCGATGTTCTAAAAAACTTTAATTGTGAAATTTTAATAGTCTAAACGAGACTTTATTAATGCATTGATACTTTGGTCAGTCCATTGAAGTTTTGATTTTTATCTAATTACTAGCTGCGTTGCCCGGTTTTGCCCGGTCTACTTTGAAAATAAAAATTGTGTCAAGTGACGTATATCCAACAATCAGGCTTGAATAAAAGGAAAAAAAATGGAAAATTTCCCCTCCAAACAATGACGACAGATATTAAAATACTTTTAATTTAAAAAGCGTAACCATGGAAACACAAAATAAAATAAGTTTAAGAATTGAAAATGAGAAAGATGGAAATGAACAATGGATTCAATAAGCGTTATCGTGGAAACGCAAGATAAAATGGTTAAAAATTTGAATAGAGAACAGATTTTTGAATTTCATTTAATTCGCTTGTAACTTTTTTTCTAATGGAGATAGAGGGTTAAACTTTCGACCTTAGGTCGAGTTAGACCTGGAGTGAAAAATGTCGCTTTTTCCGATGGTGTCAAAAAGAAAACTGTGAGACAATTCCTTCACTTTTTATTGATGAATTTAATGAAGGAAGGTGTGCCTAAATTTCAGCTAAGCCTAAACAAATTCGAGCTAAAAACGTGAATAACTCCCGCTGTAACTAAGTTAGAGCATTGAAACAAATTGCGTAGAACGCAGAAAATTCTACCCTTTCCAACGATATATAATTTTAATATGTGCAAGTAATTTTTTGCCCCCATATTCGGGAATTTATGTGAAAATTGGGCCTAAATTGGAATAAAAAAAGAACTATTTATCGAATTTTTTTCGAAATGGTATGCAAACCTTTCAGGACTTAAAAAAACAAACTGTGAAAATTTCAGCGAAATTGGCCGGGTAGTTCTCGAGTTTTGCGAGTTCAAACACACAGACGCGTTTTGGAGACTTCATTTTATGCTATGTAGAGATTTATTTATTGTCAATCTAAGAAATATTTTATGTTTCGTACATTTGTGCACTGATTTTAAACAAACTAACTCTTTTTTTTTCTCCATTTCTTTTTCAGGATACATAATGATGTTTTCAATGAGGCAAGTTGTACAACATTGTGAAAAAATGGACTACTTTGCAAACTACAGGTAACCTAAATCAAACGCTGCTTACCATCGATACGAAGGACAAAAAAACCGAGCAAAGGTTTCAAGTTTCTTCTCTTTGACACTTTTCACTTTTCATGTTTGGAATACCACTTCTTACTACGTATCATGAAGAAAAGTTGCAAACGGACGTTGTTTCGGTTTAAATGCCACCAGGAGTTTATCCTGGATGAGAAAAGTCCCTCAACACCCAATAATGTAAGTACACAGTTCTTTTACCGTGTTTCTATTATATACAGTAGAACCTCGCTTCTCCGGCTCCCGGTTTTCCGGATCAAATTTGTAGTGTTAAAATAACTATATTCACTTAAATAATAATTCTGAATTATTATAACAAGAACGGAACTATAAATGCGTTAAATATTCGGTTTTTGTTTTGATGAAATGTAATCTCCTTTATAGGTCATACACTGTAAAAAAAATTCCGAAATGTCACTGGTTATTTCAGTGGAACGTTTCGGGATATCACATGTTTTCATCTATTTCTCCACAAAATCAAACATCTTTGCAAAAAAAAAAAAAAAAAAAAATCTGAATTTCTACAAATTGCACTAATGCATACTTTTCACTCTTGTGAAAAAATATTTTCAGCTACCAGTTTAAAGATTGACTGAGTTTGTTTTTTTTAAAGTGTATTACGGCCCGTACTAAGTGCCTAATAAGAGCAGATAAATCTCTGGATATCTGAAGCTTTGCAAGGCAAGGCAGATGCTTGGTTCTTACTTGCAATTCTGTCTTACCTTTGGTCCGTGGTTGCATTAATGCTTCCGGAGCGTTCTTGGTAAATCAGGAAGATTTTAATCAATTACATTAAACCTAATTGTCCTTGGAGGTTCCAGAGACATGACTCGCGTTAACTAGGGAGATTTCCAAATTCTTCAGAAATATTCAAGAATAATTTCAGGAAGGTTACTGGCTTTTTGCTGAAAACGTTTTTTTTTTTTTTTTTTTTGCAAGATATGTTATACTGGCCCTGGCAGATATTGGGCATATCAGCTATCAAATACGCCCATTATTTTCCAGGATCGTTTCTGAATTGCTTTTAGTGTGTGATAAATTCTAGTCATTTGACAAACAACGTGGCGTATTTGGATTTGAAATGTCAGTCCGCCACTACTACAGTTGAACTGTAAATAATAAAGTGCTTGCAAGTAACAATCCTATGCAGCTTTGATGCAAAGCATCATGTTTTGCTGCAATAAAAGATAAGTCTGCTTATTACCCATAAAATCCGGATTTTTGTTTATCCAAATTGCTTTTGGTCCCAGATAGTCCGAATAAACGAGGTTCTACTGTTTACTTATTTATTTTTTTATAAATGGTCAATTTTCGAAACATATTTAATAATTTATTGTTCTTTTTAAATGTGGATTTTATTTTCCTTAGCGTTCAAACAATGTCCGTGAGAATATTTACTACACAAAAGGTTAAATAATCTTGAATACATATTCGTTGATTTTTGGTTCTCTTTGAATGATTATTATCTCTAAAATATGAGCATTCAAACAATGTCCTTGAGAATATTTCCGAGGCAAAAGGATAATCCTTGACTATTTTTTTTACACATATTCGTTGATTTCAGGTACTTTTTGAATGATTATTATCCCTTATTATGAACATTCAGGCAATGTTCAATGCATCCTTGAGAATATTTGCATACGCAAAAAGTAAACCTTGAATAACATCATTTTTGTTGATTTCTTTTCCTTTTTGAATGATTATAGTTTCTTAAATATGAACATTCAAACAATGTCCTTGCGAATGCTTGCTACGCAAAAAGGTTACCCTTGAATACATGTTCATTGTTGTTGTTATTTTTGGTTTATTTTTTATATCTATTTCTCTCTTAGTACGGACCTTCAATTTCCTTGAGAATATTTTCTACGCATTCTTCGAAAAGTTTTAGCCACTGACTAGGTGAATGCTGTGTTAGCGAAAAGTGATGAAGTATAAACCGAATATAGTCAAACCTCCATATATCGAACTTCCACATATCGAAATTTTCTACACATCGAAATCCCAGCAAATTTCTGTGTTCATTACATAGTGAAGTTGTTTCTATATATCGAAAAAATCTCTATATATCGAAGTTTTTTTCGAGACATTCGTAGATTTTTTTCCACTTCAGACTTTGTCTCATGAAAAATGAAAATTAGGGGAAAACATTATGTTCACTAAAGGTTGCTACGGAACCCATAAGGAATCTGGGGTTGAGGGCTGTGTAGATAGGTCGTTGTTCCGTTCTGGAATTCTTAAATTCCCTCAAGTTTATTTCAAATCTAAGTTGTAACTAGTAACACTGTAAAATCAGTTTCAAGTTATCCCTTTTGTCTGTTGATTATCATTCCTAGTTTTTTTTAGCTTCAGTGAAAATCATGCAAGTTAAGTAGATTGATTTTTTACTTTTCTCTCGCAGAGGTGATTGTGTTCCGGTATTTACCGAATTTCCGGTATTTTCGGACGTATTTCCGGTATTTTTATGTCCGAAAATACCGGAATTGTATTTTTTTTTATGCTTTTATCTCTACCTCCGCAAATTTTTTAAATTATATAATACTCATCAAATATGCCTGCAAGAGCCTCAAGATGGACACCTACCCCTTAAGATGGACAAATGTCAAGATAATTTGTATAACACCAGCTCAAAAGTAACTTTGTAACCCATTAAAAATTTAATCACATGTACACACAATATTTTGACTCAGAACTATTTAATACTATGGCAAAGGTGCACTTAAGTAATAGAGGCGAAAGATTACCCCCCCCCCCCCCTTCCGTTCTCGCTTTGAAACTTTCAGGTATTTTTTGATGAACTCACAATCACCCCTGCTCTCGATTACACTGTCAAAACGAAACCCCCCTTAATGTTGCGAATCAAGTTAATTGCCGAAGAGTGAAGATGTATGACAGCGCAAAAATGTAATTTCTGTTATTTTTTTTATTTTTTAACTTTCATTTAATCCGTTGCTCGTATAAATTAGAAATTGGGTCTATACACGAAAATTAGCTTTCATTTAAGTGTTTTACTATAAATTTTTGTACGATACAATAAGATTGTTTCTATATATCGAAATTTCTACATATCGAATTTTTTTCCGGAAATATGCTACTTCGATATATGGAGGTCCGACTGTATTAGGATAAGGTACCGACTGATTAGGTTTTCACCAAAATTCAGGAGAATAGTAGCACTGTACTATTAACTATTTAGTAATATTTATCAGATAAGTAAAAACGTTGACATTTTTGAAGAAAGTTACAAAATACTAAGATATCAATAACAAATATTTTATTTATACTCTTCCCTCTCAAACTGGCAAACTTGCTGCATATTCCCAATCAAACTGCAAATAATTCGTAATTATACACTGTTAAAAAAAAATTCCTGAAAATAACAGAAAAAGTTCCGGCAGCAAAGTTGCCGTAAATATTACGTTTCGTTAAATTACTTTCCGTGACTTAACAGAAGTTCCATTTTTATTTCTCCGTAGTTGTATTTTTCCGTTTAAAAATTTCCCGTGACTGAACGAAATTTCCATTTCTTATTTTTCTGTTCATCAATGTTTGATTTTTCCGTGTCTTAACAGAATTTACGTTCCTTATTTTTTCATTGCGATATTTTTCCCATTTTCACTTTCCCATATTTAACTGAAATTTCATTCTCGGTTTTCTATCTACACTGTCAAATGATTTCCTTAAAATAACGATAAAATCTCCCCTGCTTTTTTTTTCTACTGACAAACCCCTTCATTTGTCAATTTTCTATTACTTGACCCTGCCAGTATTCAATTTTCTGTGAATGGTACAAATGGTAATTCAACATTAGGTTATTCACAAAATAATGCTGAAAATTTATGCACACACAATTTGTTATACTTAAAACAAAATCCTGTGCAAGAATTTAAAATATTAAAAAGTCAAAACATTTTAGCTTTTAAAAATATTTGAAAAGGTATGTCAAGAATTGACTTTTCGTTTCAGTAAAACTTGAGTTCTTTAAAATGATATGTAATGGAGAAACAGTTACTCATTGAAAAGTTTTTTTTTTATCTGCATTTAATATTTAAATATTTTTTAAATGAAAAATTTGCGGGCTAACTTACCTACTATATAGCTCTTCTTCAAGCATCCTCCGTCACCGATGTTTTCAAAATCCTTTCAACACCTTCAGATGAATAAAAATAATCGAAAAGTACCAACAGGGAAACTGGTGGATTTGAATATAAGACCAATTTTTGATGCTGATACTATTCGATATTCCCTTCGACATCCCCTCGTTCATTGTCTGGCGTGGCATGGAAAAGCATACATGAAAAATAGAATATTTTTATTTGCAGAATAAATCAACTAAAATGCTATAAAAAACAGGTTGACGTTATCATGTAATAATATACCTGATGGAGAGTACCGCATACCAATTTGTTGTGTTTAAAAACAGAATCATTGACATACATGTGAAGAATTTTTGGCTCAGAACCCCCCCCCCCCCCCCCGTCGATATCCGAATTTTTCACTCATTGGAATAGCAACATAGATTTTTAGTACATAATCATTATACTTAAGCATATCAATCAGTTACCCGACCTGCTTTTACAAGAAATTTGCAATAGTCTCAAATAAGTTTTTGGATGAGATCCTAATAAATTAAATTAAGTAATTTATACTAATTATGGAGGAAATCCGGAAAGGAGAAATGAATGTTTCCAGATTTCCAAGTACTGACAAGAAAACTTATATTATTGTCAAAACTTTAATTGTATTTTCAATGATTAACAGTCTACTATACCTTTTCGCAAAAAATATAACTGCAAGGAATACTTTTATTAAGAGATTTAAAATGTGTACTTTCAGTATTCCAAACTGTCAAGCCAAAAAAAAAAAAAAAAAAAAAACTGAGTGATGTTTCACATCTTGCTCTCACACCACGATAATCTCCGCTGGTAGATACGAAATGCTGTCATTTAACGTTTTAATGACTTTCAGAAATACAATGCGCTTGAGCAATAAACACAATAACTTTATAATAGTTCTGTAAATTTAAAATCAACTACCATCGGACTTCTATCAAATGCATATTAACAAGAAAAATACATTTGTATATTAACATGTACAAAAATATTCAACAATAATTACATGTGACCAGCCTTGCTAAATTTAATATAAGTATCTCCACTACATCTGGATACAAGTAATTCAATATTCTTTGTTTTAAACTAGTGATACCCGCACGGCTTTGCCCGTAATAGAAAAATCAAAAGGTCTTTTGGTTCGCCTGTATATTTACAAATAATGTATGGTGAATTTCCTCTCCAGTTGGCTTGTACCCATCTTACGGTTCCGCGTTATGATAATTTCGTATCTCGCCAATTGGCTTGCGCCCATGTTACGGTTCCACGTTATGATAATTTCGTAATTTACTCGTCCATCTTATGATATTTTTTTTCTTAAAATTGGAATAGAAAAAGAACCACATCGAATTTTCGAAAAATCGCTTCGAGTTGCACACCCCCTTGCTACATACTAACTTTGTGCCAAATTTCATGAAAATCGGCCGAACGGTTTAGGCGCTATGCGCGTCACAGACATCCTACAGACATCCAGACATCCTCCGGACAGAGAGACTTTCAGCTTTATTATTAGTAAAGATTGATAACACGAGGTCCTAAAACTATTCTCACTACTAGAACACACAGTATGACTAACGAATAGCTTTTTTCAAAGTATTGAGCAATAGAATACACCACAAAAATATTCTAATACTGACTCAGTAAAATCCGCATCAATTCACCAGGGCGATCAAAACACATCTGCCTGTCTGCAAATGCCGCGAACACTTTCCAGACCTACAAATAAAAGTCGAAAGGCGTAAAAACAATTTCGACATACAGTACAGTAAAATCCCTCCAATGCGGATACTAACGGGACAATTTTTTTTGTCCGTAATAGAGGGGTGTCCGGTGGCCAGGGGTTTTATAATGTTACTAGTGGCACCCGCACGGCTTCGCCCGTAATAGAAAAATTAAAGGTCTTTTGGTTCGCTTGTATATTTACAAATAATGTATGGTGAATTTTCTCGCCAATTGGCTTGTACCGACGTTACAGTTCCACGTTATGATAATTTCGTATCTCGCCAATTGGCTTGTGCCCATGTTACGGTTCCACGTTATGATAATTTCGTAATTTATGATAGTTTTTTTTTCTTAAAATTGGAATAAAAAAAGAACCACATCGAATTTTCGAAAAAAAGCTTCGAGGTGCACACCCCCATGCTACATTCTAACTTTGTGCCAAATTTCATGAAAATCGGCCGAACGGTTTAGGCGCTATGCGCGTCACAGACATCCAGACATCCTACAGACATCCAGACATCCTCCGGACGGAGAGACTTTCTGCTTTATTATTAGTAATAAAGAAGATTTGCCTTGGAATCGGGAAATTAAAAATTGTCCGCATAAGAGGGGTGTCCGTTAGGAGGGGTTTTACTGTACATTACTCTCCAGAAATGAAGAGCAAGCTGTCTCTTTTGTCTATGGTATCTGAATCGTTATTCTAAATATGCTTTCAATTAGCAAAATGTGTAGAAAATAGTGCGATTTAATAAGTACTATCGAAAAGTGATGCTTATCATAACTTGCAGCTTAATAAGAATACTAACTAAGTAGAGCACAGCGACAACCCTAAAAAAATTCCGTTTTCGTATTTCCTTTCGTGATATTTCCGTTGTTGTAAAGGAAAAACTCCGTTTTGAACCATTACGGAAATGTAAAAAATAAACAACGTCAGAAAAGCACAAATTCGCAGATTACTATAATTTTCACAGATTTTGCAGATCGCAGACTTTAATTCGCAGATTTTGCAGTAATCTGCGAATTTGTGCTTTTTCGACGTTGTTTATTTCTTACTCTTCTGTTCAGCACAAAGGTATTTATTTATCTCATTACGGAAATATTCTGTTAAAATCAGTCAGAAAACTACCTGAATTTTCAGGTTTTTTTCAGCAGTGTATTTTTTTTGTCCCATTTATGGATTGTTCTTTCTGTAGTCAAAATATACTGCCCACCCCGCTTAATCGAATATTGTCGGTTCAAAGAAATTTTATTCGTTTAAGCGGGGAAATTTTCCCTTACCTTTCTAAAATGACAACATTTGTCTTAAAACGTGATAATAATATAGTAATAGCTATGTAAATGAACTAATTAAGTTTTTGAAAAAAAGCTAAGTTAACAACAACATAGTTTTATAATTTACAAGTACGTATGAAAATTATAATAAGTAACTTACAACTGGAGTTATGAAACCTTTGTTTTAGCACCTTTTTTCAGTACATTATTTTTTGAAAAATTCCATAAGAGTGAGTTGCTTGCTCAAGGTCTTTTTGGAAATATATTTCTCACTCTCTCCCCCCTCCCTCGTCTGCTGTGTTTCACATTTAATATTTATCAATTTATTATCCTCTAAAATGTGTATGTTCCTTTGTGTTATTAATTTAAATTATCGACAGCGTTAAGTTTTTTTTTTGGCAATGGAAAAGATAAAAGAAAACGTTTTGATGGAATATGAATGCTGTTTTTCTCGCTTGTTGTCGGCAATAAATATTACTTCATATTTTTATGTCAATAATGGGGTGGTTTCCTTCAGTCAAAAATACTACTTTTAGTCAGTAAAATGGATAGAATGAGCAAAAAAAAAAACTTGAACCCAGAAAATACTTTCATTTTCCCAACAGTTTTTTTTTTAAATTAATTTTTTTAACTGTCCGATTTTGCAAACAAGGCGTGATCTTGATGATGTCACAAATGATGCACTTTGCCGCATCTTTCTATACTACGTTTCCACGTTATGATAATCAAGCCGCCAATTAAAATTGGGCTCTACGCTGGCTATCAACCATATCGTTGCCAATACACGTGATTAAAGATGCGAATTAAATATTTTGAGCTGTGAATGGCAACATTGAATGGCATTTCATCATTTGTCACGACATCATTGACACGACAGAAGTGTAAACAATGAAAGCGCACCCATTTAAGTAAATTTTTGAAAATATTAAACTTAAATAAATTATTTAAAAAATGGTTAGATCCTATGTTTTTGAGCATGCTCTTTCAGAAAAAAATACTTTTAAAATTTTGGAAACGACCCCATTGTTCTTCCTTAATTTATTCTAAAAAATATTCAGCAAAAATATTTGTTAATGATGATCAGTATTATTCGATTATCCGGGGAAATTATTCGATAAAGCAAGAAACTTTAACACTGTCCATGGGGGAATATTCGGTTCCGGGAGGTTTTATTCGTATAAGAGGAATTCGTTTATCCGTTACCCGGTTAAGCGGGGCTGACATCATTGAGAAAAGTACGGGAATCGTGAAATTTTTAGATTTTCCAGTTTTGATAGATTTTTACCTTTTATGGACTTGAATTTTGAAAAATTCGATCTGTCGGTCTTTCTATGTGTGTGAGAGATTTTTTGGTGGGTCCAACTCAAAACTTGATGAAAAGAGTTAAACGAAATTCGGTACACAATAGGGAAGTTGCAACCTATTAAATGTTCATATTTTGACTATTGGATATTGTTAATTGATCCTCAAAACTAAAAAATTCACCATCGCCGAATTTTAAAATACCGTGGTTGATTTTTAATGAATTTTTAAAAGTCCACGCGCAAAAGTGCGCTCTTCTGAAACGTCACGAGCCTACGTCACAGGGCGCGAATGGGCAGCCTTCCGCCGAAGATCCCTTGTTTTCGCTAGGGACATTTTGAGCGCGCTGATATTTATATCTTTAAGAAATTCAATAAACCTTTTGAACACACTATGGAGGCCGAATTCTTTAAAGCACAATCTAAATAATCTTCCTCATGTAACATCTATGATGATATTCGAATATTTCCGAGAGGATGAGAGGTTTAATGTTCCAGAAACGCGAGGAGTTAAATGCGAGGAGATAAGCCTTTTACGTTTCGTCTTCGAAGTCGAATGCGTGACCTTCGGCTTCTCCCCTATCGGAAGAGCGCATGACGTCACTTCCTATGCCATTTGACGTCACAAGCGCTTGAACTTTAAAAATTAATTTTAAAAAAAACTACTTATCGTATCGCAAATTTTTTTTCACCTATGATGTTCATACATGTTACTCTATCATATAAAAATAAAATTGAAAAATCGAAAACTTCCCTATGGACCTCTATGGGAAGCACTATTCAGTTTTTGGCATCAATCGCTTCAAGGAGTGTTCAGAAGGGAGTCCTACTTTCAACGTAATAGATACAGTGTGAACATTTTCCAGTAATGTTGAAAATTTTCAAACTGTATCCCTTACGTTGTCCGTTACGATTTTTGAGAGCAACTGAATGGAAGGTTTCTGGGAAATCCTGAAAAAATATTGGGGGAAGTAATCGGGGTATTGGTTAAGGTCATACTTAGTGACACGAAATGCTGAAAAAGTACATAGAATTTCACACAAAAATAATTGATTACTTTCCTAAATCTTCAATACAACTCAAGAAGAAATATTTTTAACACTTCTACAATCGTATTTCGGGCATTTAAAATCGAAAATACGCGCTAAAAATGAAGTCAAGCTCAATTTCACGTTTTCTATTTCAAATAAAATAATAATTAAATTCCCATATGAGGCAGTGAGAATACAATGGGATGCGCAAAGGGATGTAAGTGGACGTTTTTAAGCTTTGAGAAAAACGCGTTTAAAGATAACATCCTAGGTAGACTTTCATTGAAATTTTTTTCTAAATCATGCTCTATAACAGGGCTGTCCAACTGGCGGCCCGCGGGCCACATACATATATGGCGGCCCGCCAACACATATTGTGCGGCCCGCATCGATGTCGAAATTCCTGCCCTTGTCAAGAAGGCGGATCGACTTCAGTTTTCATATTAGAATGTAAGCGAATTGTTTTATAATCCTTCTGTTTCACTGTTTTATAACTAATAATTCAACTATTAATTGTTATTGTATAAGAGGTAAGAGGTTACTATTCAACATTTTCAAACTGCGGCCCGGAAGTGTTCAGTGACCAAAATTCTGGCCCGTGGGCTCTTTGCAGTTGGACAACCCTGCTCTATAGCAGTAACTACCCAGGGATACTAACACCATCTCCTGCCCAAGACAGAGGAGAGGTTCACCTACCATGTGTACTGGTTATCTCCAAATCTTTAATTTTGCCACTCGCATCCTTTTGCTTCTCACTGTCTCATATGTATAATAGCCAAAATCACTGATCAAGTAATGCTTTGACGTCACTAACAATGAAACTCGCGCCATAGCATGAGTGACGATATTATTTCATTGTTAAAGTACAAAAAACTCATCCAGTAACCTAACTGTCTCGCTCAAGGCCGTAGCCAGGATATTTTTTCGAGGAGGGACATGGTCGAGGCAAAGGTGGTTCCAGGACATGTAATCAAGTGGGAAAATAGCATTTAATAATTATGATTATTATGTTGTTTGCAAAAATTAAACAACAATGTATTTAAAAAAATTCGTATCAAATAATTATTTTAATTAATTACTTCATTAATATTTGATAACTAACTTATATTCCATCAGAATTATTTATTAGGGAGTTCACAAAATAAGAGGACTGCGTACGCTTTTACGGTCTATAACACTTGATACAGTGTTTATTACTTGTTTGCAATTATAAATGCATGCGTCGGGGGCTTTTAGAATAACTTTCACGCAAATAAGTGAAAATAGTCACAGCTGAAAAGTAATCTACACTCACCACCTCAAAAAGTAAATTAATATTCTTAAAGGATTACTTTATTAAAATCTACAAAATAAAGCATGTAATCAAAAGTACGATAGGATTGAAAATGATAATTTTGATCATGTAAATCTGTTACGTCTCTTGTTGAAGTGTATATCAAACAGTGGCGCACACAGGAATTTTGTGAGGGGAGGGTCCAAGATCAAAAGCATTATTCTCCTATCATAATCCAATATGCCGTCAAATATATTGGCTTGATTTTATCGATTCCCGGGTATGAAAAACAGTAAAAAATAAACTATTGAAATTGAATTAGCATTGTTTAATGAAATATACTTAAAAAAATAACCAGAGAGCAAAATAATTTATGCTTTTACTTTTCTTATTATTTAAAAAATTGATTCAATTTCATAGACTCTCATTTTATTCTGTAATTACAAAACTAAAAACATGGTTATTGCGGTGTATTCATTTATAATCACCATTCTTCTTCTTACAAGCAATTCGTTATAGAAAAAGAGCACAATATTTTAAAATAAATAAAATTAATATAAAATAAATATTTTAATATATATTTTAAAATAAACATTTTAATATAAATCTTTTGACATGAGGATTTTATTATTTCACTTATAACAACTGAAAGTATTGTTACCTTTCTTTGAAATTATTCTACGTACAAAATACATAGAATCATAATCAATCGGTAAAAAAGTAAAACCTATGGGAGGGGTCCGGACCCCCTGGACCCCTCCCTTGTGTGCGCCACTGATATCAAAGAATGTTTTTAAAATGTTATCCGTAACGAGAGTCATTAGCAATCAGTAATGGACCGAGGTGTAAAAAAATGAGGACTTTTTGAAATTTAAAAAAAAAAAAAAAAACTGTATGGGGTGTGGAGGGAGGGGCGAAAAGAAGAAGAGGTCTGAAGGAAAGAAGATTTGTATAACAAGTCCAAGTGATAGTGAAGGAGAAATTGAAGGAAGAGTTTTGATTAGGTTGTCTTCATTTCTTTATTTTTTGGAGATAATTTAAAATTTCGGGGGAGGATTTGTCCCGACGGTCCCTGCCCTGTCTACGGCCCTGATCTCACTGGTAAGACTCATTTTAGGAGAATGAAGAAACGAAAAAGTGGTCAACAATTAACGCTATCTGCTAGAGTTTAGGGTTAATCCAATGGAGTTGGGGTTAAAATGTCAACTATCAAAATATCACCAAAGCAATTGCATCGTTCAAATGTAGAAGAAATTTTCACCCATCATACATTGACGGGCGATATTATAGTAATTGAATGATTAATAAAATTTAGCCCCGTGGAAAATGGGGGAAAAAATGGTGTATTAAATTTGATTGTTTTGTTAATTTTTTAAATAAAAATGTCAAACATTCTAATACGTTAATAAATCAAAATAGTAGGCATCTCTTCCTTGCCTTTCATCTTCCATTTCATCCTTGAAAAGTTATTTTTATATGAAATTGATCACTGTTAAATTTATAATAAGCTTCACTGTTTACGCACAATATTGTACTCTAAAAATATCAAGAATTACTTTTCTGCGTCGGTAAAAGCTCTAACTGTATCGCTGATCTCAAGAATGTCAGAGTCAAACTGACTTTTATGGAATTGATCACTGTTGAATTTACAACGGACTTCGCTGTTCTGTTTAGGTTTCACTCCACCAATATGAACTTCATTTTTCTAGAAAATGTCAAGGGGCAAAACCTAGCTAATATGTCTCTGAACTCAAGAATCTCAAGGAGTCAAAGTAAAATATTTTTTTCGAGCACAACTTCTCTACTTGTGTGAATGGGGTTCCTTCTCGTGCTCGAAACAGTTAACCCACCTGCTGCAGGTATGTCTCAGCCATCTTGGATTTTTTTTTCTCCTTTTAAAGAGTGCCCTCGAACAAAACGGCCGAGGGATGGGGGAAAAGGAAAGAAAAAAAAAGGGCTTTTTTTCCTCGAGGGATCCAGTTATCTCGGTGGCAGTGCCAAATGAGGTTAATAATTCGGATCTCATCGGGTTCAGCGACCGTCTGCGTCCCGTTAACCGGTGGCTCTCTCCCTCTGCCCAGGAATTCGTTCCCTTCTAGTCGGGGGCACCGCGCAAGGGGTTGGGGCCGAAACCCGTTTCTCAGCCCTTGCGGAAAAAGAGTTGCTCTACGGTCGGGGGCGCTCCCGATAGCGCGCTCTGCCCGAATCTGGAGATTTGGAGCAGTGGCGCACACAAGGGAGGGGTCCAGGGGGTCGGACCCCTCCTATAGGTCTTGCTTTTTTCCCCCGATTGATTATGATTCTATTTATTTTGTACATAGAATAATTTCAAATAAAGGTAACAATAAGATAAATAAATACCTTTGTGCTGAATAGTAAAGTCAGACCAAACAACGTAAGTAGAAGCACAAATTTGTAAATTACAGCAGACACGTGTTTCGGCGTTACAGGGAACGCCTTTTTCAATGCAAAAATAATGAGCTTATGGATGAAAAGACATCCGACAAAAGCGAACTACAATACTTTCAGTTGTAATATGTGAAATCCTCATGTTAAAATATTTTTTTTAATGTTGTGCACTTTTCCTGTAACGAATTGCTTGTAAGAAGCAGAATGGTTATTATAAATGAATACACTGCAATAACCATGTTTTCAGTTTTGTAATTACAGATTAAAAAGAGATTCTATGAACTTGAATCCATTTTTCAATCATTTAAAAATGCTAATTTAATTTCAATAATTTATTTTTACTGTTTTTCGTTCCCGATAATCGATGAAATCAAGCCAATATGTTTGAAGGCATATTGGGGTATGATATGAGAATGAGGCTCTTGGCCTTGGACCCACCCCTTGTAAAATTCCTGTGTGCGCCACTGATTCGGAGTCTAGACCGGTGACAGACATGTGAACTAGGATCTAGTCAGGGTCAAGAGAACCTGGTCTGGACCAGGTCTAGTGAGCACTAAAGCAACTTTTTCATTTTCAAAAATTCATGAAATCGCAAAAGACAGTATGGTAAATGACTCTAAAACATTTTTCCTTTTTTTGGGGGGGGGGGGGGCACGTTTTCGCTTTATGAATGTGGCAATCCAGTGAATAATGAACGCGTTTTAATGTGGAAAAGCATAATTTCTAGTTTACTCTTTGAAATTTTACTGCAGGAAGTTCCTGTTGCTTATTCCTCACCGATTTTTTTTAAATTTTTTAGATCTTAGGTTTAAAAATAAATTATGAGCTGCTCGTTTACTTCATTCGGACGGTTCACAGAAAGTTTTTCCTTTTCGGAATTATGAAATTAACGTTATTAGAAAATATGTGTAAAATTATTACCTAGATTTGTTCCAGTGTAACAAAGTAACTTTTTTTAACGCAGAAAAACTTTTGAGCTTCCAGTGCTGACCGAGTTTACGCTGAAAAAATGCTGTAATTTTTATAGAAACTTTTGCTTTTCCAATCACCTCACGTGAGCTACGCGACCAATAAGGAATCACTTTCAAACTATACGTGAGTAAAAATAATGATGGCGGTCGAACGTAAGGCTTCATTGGCCGAATGGTCTGAGCGATGGCCTGGTACTATATAAAAGTGGTAGGTTCGATTCTCACCCTCACACAGGATGAACTTTTCCTACTTTGGGCTGCAAATTCCTTCAATTAAAACTGTATCAATGAATTTGATAATAACGGCATAACGCTAGTAATTTTTTCCTTTTGTTTTACGCACAGCAGTATGGTGATGCATTCACAGCATTTAGAGAGAATGTCTGCAATGCTCCAAAGATAATGTCCATACAGTGAATTCGTGTAATGTTAACAGAGACTGCATAATGTCCATAGTGGAACGTCTGATATTGTCCATAGAGAATGCCTATTCATATAATTTCGATTGAAAATATTCATAACTTCTTTAGGAAATGTACTAGCCATACAACAGATATATTACAGCAAAATATCTGAAAATATCCGCATTAACAAGCCTATAATATCAACAGGTATCGATTATAATCGATAAGTCTCCCGTATAGAGTTCATATTAAAGACTAAAATGTGTAAGAGAGTGTCTAAAGAAACATTTTACAGTCTTTGGCACTAACGTAGTGTTTACAGAAAGTTATGGAGGCGAAGAGACAAAATAACATATCCACTGCTTCATAACCAAGTTTATACAGTCTCTCTGAGGAAGTTGTAGTTGAGCTCAATCCGTGTGAGCTATGTCGCCATGTGAGTCCTGTTTCATGTCGAGATTATGTCATTTCGCTGAGGAAGTTAATTGAGCTGAGCTCTCTCGATTCGTGCTCCATTATTTCATATCGAGATTAAACATTCTCATTTCTCTAAGAATTTTAATCAAGCCCTATTTGTATTCCTCTGTTTCATATCGAGATCATTATGTCATTTCTCCGTAGAAGTTAATCGAGCTCGATTCGTGTTCCACTGTTTCATAACCGAAGTTGTACATAATCATTTCTCTGAGGAAGTTAATCGAGCTCGATTCGTGTTCCACTGTTTCATAACCGAAGTTGTACATAATCATTTCTCTGAGGAAGTTAATCGAGCTCGATTCGTGTTCCACTGTTTCATAACCGAAGTCGTACATAATCATTTCTCCGTAGAAGTTAATCGAGCTCGATTCGTGTTCCACTGCTTCATAGCCGAGGTTATACATTCTCAGATTTTCGAGGAAGTAAATTAAGCTCTTTCCGTGCTCCACCGTTTCGTAACCGAGGTTGTACGAAATCATTTCTCTGAAGAAATTAATCGAGCTCTATGTGTGTTCTACTGTTTCATAATCGAGGTTATACATTATCAGTTCGCTGAGGAAGTTAATTGAGCTCTATTCGTGTTCCACTTTCATAACTGAGATTATACATCATCCCTATTTTTCTGAGGAGGTTGATCGAGCTCGTTTCACAGTTAATGCAAACAGTTTCAAGAGCAGTAGCCGAGTGTTCCATGCACCTACAAAAATCATCTTTTCCCTCAAGCTCGACCCCGGACCCGACCTTGAAATGAAGAGCCACCGAAGATTCTGGATGAGGGTAAAGAAAGGCAAACCACCCCGTTTCTGGAGTTCAGCGACTCCTTTTCAGGGCCTTAAGCGGTTGCCCTCCACAAGCCTACCTGCCCACTTTAGAGGCCGACCCCTTTCCGGGCGCCCCTCTGAAAAGAGTTGGGGGCGAATTCTTGCGCAACCTGTTGGGGCCCGTCTTCGGGGCCCGAAACCCTTGTAATGAGCCCCTTACCTGGCGAAGGGTGGAAAAAAGGCTCTACTGCTCTTTTTTCCCCTCTCTCCCTTCGTATCTGCAGCTGGGTTCCGGGAAAAAAGTACACAAACCACACACGACACTCAGATATGCTTTCCAGGAAGTAAATCAGGTTCGATTGGCAATATAACATTCCTGCGGTTATTTCTAAATTTTGGAGCTGCTTTTTTGGTATTTCATCAAACAGCTTTATAAATAAATGCAGTCGTTTAATAGGATTCAGTTTCAGGAATTTGCTTAAGGGATTTGGTAAATACTGATTGGTGATAATTCCCACACCTGGTACTGCGTCAATAAGTAGAAGCACAGTAGAGTCCCGGTTATCCGCCATAAACGGGCCAGCAGAAAGGCGAATAAGCTAAATTGACGGATTATAGGAAGGGTTACATTAATGAAGAAATAAGAAATACTAAACTAAACTTCAGAATCAATTTAATGCCATTCACTGGTGCAGCAAAGGGGAGAGGGTGAACCCCCCCCCCCCCCAGGGTCATTGGGTTTAACATAAATGCAAATTCTAATACAGTAGTCTATCCTTCAGAAGGTATCTTTGATTTTAAAAACCCCTCTAGAAGGTATTTTTCATCAAAAAAAAAAAAAAAAACCCTCCAGGAGGTATTTTTCATCAGACAGTGGCGTAGCGAGAAAAACTCCTTGGGGGGGGGGGGGGGGGGAATTTTTTTTGAAGTTTAAAGTAAAGCCATGCCCTCAAGTTTATATATATATACAACACACACACACACACACACACACACACACACATATATATATATATATATATATAACAGGAAGACAAAAGCTTTTTACCGTCATAAAAGCTATTACTATATTAAATAAAAATCTTTTAGCTCACAAACAGAACCCTTCAGGTTCGACTGAAAAATGATTTTTTGGGGCTCATGGGGGGGGGGGTCTGACCCCCCTATCCCCCTCCCCATGGCTACGCCACTGTCATCAGAAACCTCCTCCAAAGGTATTTTTGATCAAAAACCCCATCCAGAAGGTATATTTAAAAAAAAAAAATCCTCCAGAAGGTATTTCTGGCTGCGCTAATGAGGCTATGTATTTACATACTGAAATTTTAATGGAAGTATTCAGTATGAGTGAAAAGAACTCCTGTTTATCATCTACTTTCCTGATGTATCTTGCTTCTTTGTTGCCAAGTTTTGCCATCTCTGGAGCTCAGTAATGTCGACAACCCCGACTTCTTCTCGCTACTCAGCGTACAGTGGCTCCCAAAAGTGTTCGTACACCTACGACTTTCAATGAAATAGGATCCCATCCATTGGTTAGAATAATTATTTCGGAATAGATATTTAATTACGAGATCTATGATCTATTTTCAACAAAAGTACATGAATTTTTTTTTAAAAATATTAAAACTTATTTTTTTTTTTTAATCAAAAACCAAAAAGTGCTGGAAATTTTATCTCACAAAAGTCTTCGTGCACTTTAAAAAATGTCTATATATTATTGAACAATCTAACTTTTTATTAATATATTACTTAGTAGAATATCATGCAGTATCAACAACACCCTTTTAACGTCTGGGAATATATTTCATTCTTTTTTTCTTTCTTTCTTTTTTTTTTTTTTTTTTGCGTAATTTCTGAGTAAGTGTACAACTAAACTTCGAGTCTTACTGTTTCCAGCTCTATTTTCGTTTCACAGCCGTATTTTCGTTAGCCTCCAGATACCTCTAAATATGCTACGTTAAGTTCAATCTGGAGATTAGAGGGGTATTTTCTAAACTTTAGGACAATTTTTGAGGCACTAGACGCAAACGTTGAAAACCGTATGCTTCTTATCGTTATCTTGATAAAAAACAAAGTTATTTCCGATAACCAAATTTTTGGTTAAGAGTTTAAAATTGGTTTTTTCAAATGTTTAAATGAACAGCATGATTCTTTATTTCATCAAAAAATTCCAAACTAAAAAGTCCTGATGCTGATATGCACCCTCACACAAGAACACCTTCACAGTCCTGATTAACTGGTCCAACTAAGTTCTTAAGATTAAGTTCATAGTTTTTTTCTTCTATTTACAATTATACAACAATTTGACCAAAAATGTTAAATTCATTTTTATCTATAAGTAAGACCTAATTCTAAAACGTTTTGAGCTTATTTATCATTGATTTTGCGACGAAAAGCGTAAGCTTTCTGTTTTTCGCACGACCAAGAAAATTTCTGCGGGAAGAGGCCCTATTTAATCCAGCTAATCAGAGAACTTGGCGAAAAATTTTAGGTGCAAATTAAGCTTAAAATTTTTCTTTCAACTCTGTTGAAACTTTTACAGCACTCAAATGTGTATTTTTCATAATATTTTTAACTTTAAATCTCCGATCACGTTTTGTCAACTTTGCCAATTGACCTTTTCTTACCTTGTTTTCGGTCCGATTCCTTTCTTTATAGCGTTTTATCAAGCACTTTACTATACAAACAAATAAATGGGGGGGGGGGGATAATTTAGAGACATTTCAAACCAATTTACCGCTACTGTGGGAAGAAAAATTCAAATTTTGAATGGTGTTTATGCGGCTTTTTACGAATACCAGTGAATTACCGGGACCAAAGAATTCTTATCCCCACGTCACCCAACCGACATTTAAAAAAAAAAAAACTATTTTGGAAGACTCTTTTAATGCCAAAATTTTTGTGAGGCTTCTTATTTGATAATTACGATTTTTACAAAAGATCAGTTTCTGCGATTGAGATTTTTGTAAAGGGTTCATTTTGAAGTCAGAAACCACCTTGAACAAAAGCTTGTTGAATACTGAACATTATTTTGCAGCAGTTTCCATTTCAAGAAATAATAAGAGTTTCACGGAATTCTTTTGCAAACGGCATCTTTACATCAAAATAGCAAAACTAAAGTGAATGAAGCCCAAATTTCATGCAGTTTTCCTCAACGCTGAGTTCAAACTGATAGAAAGCTAAAAGACATATTCTTAATTTTATTTCAGAAAATAAAAACAAATAAAATTAAAATAAAATGACCACTTAACTTCACTTAAAATTTTAAAAGTATATGCGCTAATGTTGGTTTGGCTTTGTTATGTTTCTTTTTAAAACTAACAAAAGGTATTTTTACAGATGGAGTTAAATAAGTTAAAAATGCATAATGAAGTACTTTGTATTCAATATTATCTCATATTTTAACACTCTAACTCTGTGATTTTGAAGGTACAAAAATACTTAGGTTTTCATAATGAAGTACTTTGTATTCAATATTATCTCATATTTTAACACTCTAACTCTGTGATTTTGAAGGTACAAAAATACTTAGGTTTTCATAATGAAGTACTTTGTATTCAATATTATCTCATATTTTAACACTCTAACTCTGTGATTTTTGAAGGTACAAAAATACTTAGGTTTTTCAGCCTTCAAAAACTGAAAACATTAAAAAGTTTTGTTAATTTTGAAACGATTTGTCAAGTTGTTAATCATGGTATTAGGCAATTTAGGCCACACAAGGTCCTGGCCTCTCAAACAATCATTAGGGAAAGGAAATGAAAGTGCTGGGAATAAATAATATTAATAATGAGTGTATAAATCCCCCAATAAAACGGCCAGAAGCTCGAGCCCCGAATCAGAAAGCCAATGTATAGTTCCAGGTGCATGGTCAACTCAAAAGTGCTTTTGCAAATCGATTCCTCGTATCATTATCATAGGCAGCAATTAAGAATCCGCTGGTCGTGAGGTAAATCAGCCGGCATAATGCGACACTCGCTCTCTATTAGCTATTTTATTCATGAAACTGGACCCGGGAGGGGTTGTCCCCGGTTTCAGCAGCCGTGCATTGTTTGCTCAAGCGCTATCACCCTAATTGATCTCCGGATAATGAGGATATCATTTGCTTGACCACCGGGGTTACGCGTGTTAGTTTTACCAGCTTAATGGCCCAAGCATTCATTTCCATCTTGAAGACTTCGTGGTGAGGGGGCGTGCTTGAAAGCTTCGATACCGTGAACGGTATAATAACGGCATTTCAGTTTTGTGCGAAAATCAATGGACCTTGTTCACGGTTTGGCAACGGTCCCATCAGCTGACCGTCTGCGGGTATTTTGACCAACTACGCAGTGTTAGTAGTGCTAAAAAACCTCGTTTTATTTAATGATTACTGAACTTCTTACGCATCATGAACATTCTTAGGGCTTAAACAGACTTATGAATGCATGAAAAATGCCGAGAAAAGGGAAAAGTAAAACGAGAATTCGAGTTTACACCATGTTTCTGATGAGGAACCAAAGAGGCTAAAATCCATGAAAGCACGATAATAAAGAGAGTATTTCGTATTAAATGAATGATTTATCATTCTTTTACAACGTTTCTTAGTTAAAAGCTTAAAAACTTCTCATTTTTAAATAGAAAGAAGAGTTTGTAAGCCGCATAAATGCTAGTGTTATTATACGCTGTTGCACCAAATTGTCGTCTGCTACAGCTCCCACAATGCACTGCAGTGCCGGTTTTTTCCCGCAGTGACGTCACATGAATACTCTCCATTCAATTTTGGGCAGGTTATTTCCCCGAAATTCCGCTCTAATATTTCCCTAATGTTTATAGAAGATATAAGCCAGCACTGAATTGTGCATCAGCCTCAGAGTTTTAGCTATTTCTTCAACTTCTGTCCAACCACGGATTGCATGGAATTTTCAAACGTCCAGATGACACGAATCTATTATATGTGAATAAGGGGGAAAAGTAAAAATTTGATGCGCGTATTCCGCTTATTTGAATGAGACTCTGCTTCTGAAAAAGCTGTCATCGGTAAAAAATAATTGATTCGTTCATTTCCGGCTGTAAAACGGATGTTTGTCTTTCCATACAATCCGTGGTCAGACAGTACCATTGCATCTTTGTATTTCTCTGTACATTATCTTCCAGTGGTGCAGCCAGAAATAAAATTCGTATGGGGATATGGTTTAGTTTCAGAGAGGTATATGGTTAGTTTTAGTCTTTTTATATGGTTAAAATACAAAATGAAGATTTTTGAGTTGGGGGTGGGGGGGGGGGGATCATCAAATATCTCCTGATCAACTCCCCTGGTATCAGGAGCGAAACGTCCTCGTCTGGAACTTTTCTATTTAAATGCGCCGTCAAACGGGAAGGAGTGTTAGAGTTCCAGTAGATCTCATTGCCTGAAGTATCGATTCTAAATTTCGGCCTAAAATAATTATATTTTCAGATGCATGTCATCTTATAAATAATAGCCGATGATCGGGTAACCCGCGTGCTTCAACAATGAAACTCGCGCCACGTCATGATAAATTGATAATATGTTTTGGTAGTGTTTAACAGACAGGGAAAGGCTTCATTGTGACAAGGCTGAACTCGATGCGGTCACTTAAATGTCTTACTGGTAAGACTGTGTCATTTCAGGGGAAAGAAGAAACGAAAACAATTAACGCTATTTTTTGTGAACAGGTATCGTTATTTTTGTTTTCCTCTTAAACTCTTACTTTAATGAAATTCAAAAAAAAAAAAAAAAAAAAAAAACCTGTGACCCTCTTCCTCCAATCAACTCTAATTTGAATTCTGAAACTTTGAATTCAAATTATGTTTTTCGCAATCACGAGTTGCGACAAGACCCTACTTATTAGAGTTATTGTTTCTAGAAATGGCTCCCCCCCCCAAGCATGTCCCTCCTCCTGGGTGGTTATGTGTGTATAGTTGTGTGTGTGTGCAGGCTTAAGTGTGTGCACGTAAGCCTGTGTGTGTGTGTGTAAAGGCGCGCGCGTGTAGGCGAGGGTGTATGAGCATGCGTGTGTAGGACATGGACGCCACCACCCAGCAGAAGTGGATTCCGGGGCACAGTGCTCAGGACCAGAGCAGCCGTGCCGCCGCCGGTGGGCGGTGGTGCTGCTGGTCCAAGCTGAAAAAGGAACCACAACTTCAAGGACTGTCAGATGAGAACAATAAGCAATCGTGATTGCTTAAAAAAAAAAAAAAAAAAAAAAAAAAAAACTGACAACCAAACGGCACGACCTTGAGGGTCACAGATCAGGATGAAATTCTGGATTTAGGTCTGTTTGCACTAGATATGAACCCATGTGAAGCGGTTTGACTGCATAGGTCCTACTTCGGCTGCAACGGGGGTCCAAAGTTGTTATTTGAGTCCAGAAAAGCAATGGTTTTTCCTTTCAAATAAAACTTTTTTTTTACGCTTTACTTGCATTTACATTGCAGTAAGAGCCAATTAAATTCATTCACAACATAGAATAAATAACCCCCTTCTCCTTCGTTGTATTGGAAAGAGACGCCGAATGTCTTGAAAGGGTTGATATTGTCCCAAAGTTTCAAATTCCAATGAAAGCGCCATTGCAATTCAGGAAGCCTGGAAGAGCTGCAATAGTGTTTCCTTTGAAATTCGAAACTGGCACAATATTTGTTCTCCTTACATCTGTCGCGTTCTCTTGTTTGTAAAACTAAGGGTTGTGAAATTTGCTCTATACTGGGAATGCAATCAGTTGGGCGATATGTGCAATGCAATATCAAGAAAAAGTAAAAAAAGTTCAATTTCAAAAGAAAAAACACTGTTCTTCTGGAGTCAAACTAGAAACTTTGGACCCCCATCACGGCCGAACTAGGGCCTATGCAGTCAAACCGCTTTACCTGAGCTCATATCTAGTGTGAATTGACCAAAATCCAGAATTTCCTCCAGATCCGTGAACCTCAACTTCGTGCCGTTTGGTAGTAAGTTATGTTTTCCACTAATTTACTAAAGCCAACAATTTACTGATTATGACCATATTATCAATTGTGACATTCTACTGATCATGACTTTGTTACTGCACCAGTATATTTTTAATCATTCTTATCTTTAATCAGGACTGTTTTTGAAAAACATGTCGTTTCTAAAATGTTAAAAAACTTTTAATCATTTTGTAATTAATTCTCCTTATCATTTATATTTTTGAAAGTAACATCATTTTCTCTTCAAAATTGCACTTAAAAAAAATCATTTATATGGTTTTTTTTTCTTCAAATTGCAATCAACCTTAATTATGTAAACAAAATGTTTATTTTCATGGTGTTACTGTATTTTGTCAAAATTCCAATCAAGTCAGGTGTTGTTCCGGGTTTCTTTGTTGCATGGCGTTGGAAAGTCGTTCCACATTTCCAGGGCCGATCCTAGCAGGTGTGCAGAGTGTGCGCCGCACAAGGGCGGCCAAAGCAAGGGGCGGCCGCTGGCCGCATCATATAGTTCTTATAATCAAGCAAAATTCCTCAAGAATTTCTCACAAGATAACTTATAATAAGTAGAATAAATATGCTGATTTTTAAATGTTCAACTATCAAAGTATGTGTCGATTTTCCGACAGCATAGCATAGTTTAAGAAAAATAGAATGTTAGGGAACAAAGGTATTTATTTATCTTACTATGAAATGCGTTTTTACGACTAGTAAATTTTGGTATCTATTACTTTCTTCAAATATATAAATTGTACCTAAGGAGTTTCTTATTATAAAAAATTTCTTCCTTTTTATAAGATCAGTCTTCTGTTCCCCCCTTCCCTTTTTTTTTTAAATTTGAACTTGGCATAGAAATTTAAAGATTATATACAGACGTTAAAGATGAGTCAAAATATGCAAATTACTCTTGAGGGGCGGCACATTGGGTCTTTGCACACGGGCGGCCGACACCCTAGGATCGACCTTGCACATTTCTCACCAAAACCGAGAAGGTCTTGTTACCATTCAGGGGAGAAGTGGAGGAGTTGTCTTCAGTTATCTACTGGAGTTTAGGGTAAATCCACTGGAGTTAGGGTTACATTTGCAACCATCAAAATATCACCAAACGAGCAAGGGCTTCGTTCAAACGTAGAAGCAATTTTCACCCGTCATACCTTGACGGGCGACTTTCTAGTAAATAAATATTAAGTAGATTTGAAACCCTGTGAATTTAGTTTCCCTTATTGGCAATGTGCTTACCTTCAGCTATTAGGAAATGAATTTCATGAAAACGTTCTTAAAACAACTTTGGTATGTGCTTTACAGCATTGATTCTCTGCAATGGACTTCTCGAGACTTTTTCTCTCTTTTGCAATAGGGAAGTTGCAACCTATTAAATGTTCATATTTTGACTATTGGATATTGTTAATTGATCCTCAAAACTAAAAAATTCACCATCGCCGAATTTTAAAACCCCGTGATTGATTTTTAATGAATTTTTAAAAATCCACGCGAAAAAGTGCGCTCTTCTGAAACGTCACGAGCCTACGTCATAGGGCACTAATGGGCAGCCTTCCGCCGAAGATCCCTTGTTTTCGCTACGGACATTTTGAGCGCGCTGATATTTTTATTTTTTAGAAATTCAATAATCCTTTTGAACACACTATGGAGGCTGGATTCGTTAAAGCACAGTTAGTTTTTTATGCAGTGTGTGTCTAATGCGTCCCTGGAAATCATTGAACAATCCCCCCCCCCCCAAAAAAAATACATTTTTACTTGTTTGCTAAGTTTATATGATATGTTTATGAAAGTTCATTGTTATACATGAATGCGCAAAGTTCTACCCATGCGAAGTTCTTGATAGGCGAAGTTTTAGACACGCAAAGTTATGAATCGACGAAGTTTTGTCCACGCGAAGTTTTGATTACGCGAAGTTTTGACCGCGCGAAGTTTTGTCCACGCGAAGTTTTGACCGCGCGAGGTTTTGTCCACGCGAAGTTCTGACCACGCAAAGTAATGGATCGGCGCCGTTTTGACCGTGAAGTTTTGTCCGGCGAAGTTTTGATCCCAAACCTTAACAACAATGAAATACGTGTATGAAAGCTTCAAAATCACGTTTCCTATGATTTTTTTTTTCTAAGAGGGAGATAAAGTTGTTATAAATTAAGTTTCTATGCTCTCATTTCATTTAATTTTAAATGACAGCCCTCAGGAATTTCCCACATTTAAGAACACATAAAGACCAAATAATAAATACTGAGAAAGGTCAAACTACACACGGCTAACTGCAAAAATTATCTTCGAATATAAATCGAAATGTGCTTTTCTGCATTTAAATTTATGGTTAGCTTGTAACGAAGTAGCTTTTCGCTCTTATGGTTATCAAAGTAGCGCATACTTATCGGCATTTTCTCTTTTAATTCTGCAAAGTAATTGGGACATTTATAGTCTACCCCTCAATCTCTGCAAGGTTAACTAGGAAACCAGAACCGAGACAAAGAAAGTCCATGGATGGCTTGAGTGAAAACTAGCATTTCTTCACCTGTCTTGTGATCAGACAGAACTGTTTTAGAAACCTGTTTACACCTTGTGCTTCGCTTCTCCTTTATGCGTACAATATTATCCAAACAGTAAATATACTTTGCAGCAAATTGCCGAGAGTTCAACTAAAAGTAAGGTATTTTTCATATATTTCTGTATTTCACCAGCAATAAATCGCCTAAAAAAGGCATATCCCATTACCTCCATTAGAAGCCTGATCAGCAATTCTCAACCTGCCCGTGATAACTTAAACAGACCTTAGAGATTCTTACCTGGTAGCTTTGAAGAAATTTCCATAAACCAAAAATTATAATATTTAAAAAAAATGTTTTTTTTTTTTAATTTTATTTATTTTTTTCTGTTAATAAGCGCAAAAAATAAATAAATAAATACATAAATAAAATAAAATAAAATAAAATAAAATTACGTTAATTTAGAATCTGGAATTTTTTCTTTGCAAGTGGGCAGTACTATACAACTCGCATTTGCCATTTATTGCGACTACAGTCATTCAAAGTACACATTTGAACCACAATTTCTCCAAACTCCCCCACTTTGAATTTCATCTTTACTTATAATAAAGCTGAAAGTCTCTCTGTCTGGATGTCTGGATATCCGGAGGATGTTTAGATGTCTGTAGGATGTATCTGGATCTCTGTGACGCGCATAGCGCCTGGACCGTTCGGCCGATTTTCATGAAATTTAGCACAAAGTTAGTTTGTAGCATGGGGGTGTGCACCTTGAAGCGATTTTTCTAAAATTCGATGTGGTTCTTTTTCTATTCTAATTTTAAGAACAAAATTATCATAAGATGGACGAGTAAATTACGAAATTATCCTAACGTGGAACCGTAACATGGGCACAAGCCAATTGGCGAGATACGAAATTATCATAACGTGGAACCGTAACATGGGTACAAGCCAACTGGCGAGAAAATTCACCATGCATTATTTGTAAATATGCAGGCGAAAACCAAAAGACCTTTTAATTTTTCTATTACGGGCAAAGCCGTGCGGGCATCACTAGTATTTTAATGTAATTATTGCTTCTATTGGTATAAAACTGAAGATTAAAAAAAAAGTATTGTATAGTTTCTAAAATTAAGAGATATTAATTAAAAATTTCCATTTTCAACCCCCGATGCAACAATCAAGGTGGCTGTGCGTGTATCTGTCCGTGGCACCGTCTAAACGGATGAACCGATTTTGATATTTCTGTGTTTGCTTGGAAGAGGAATTGATAAAGAGTGTTCTTAGCTAGGTTTCTCGTCTTCGTGTGACTTTAATTTCTTAGAGATATTAATTAAAAACCTCAAAAATTAGCACTTTTTCTGCGGTTTTGGTAGTGAAAACGTACTTGCACATTTAAAATATTAGTACCTACCAAAAGAAAGTGCGAATTTTTCTACGTCTGATCTGATGGAATGTTCTTGGAACTACCAAGCGAACACTCGAATTATGTAACCCTTTTTATATTACGAAAATTTACATTCTTCTAAGCTTTTATTCGCGGGATGGGTAAAGAAGATATTTTGTGGCCGACGCACAGTGCGGCGTTCTTACGGTCGAAGTGGACAAAAGTCGTTCTTGACGAGATTTTGTAATATGTATTAGAGGGATGCACCGATAAGCAAATTAACCGATTACCGATTAATCAGCTGTTAATAATCGGCAGATTAATCGGCTCTGGCCAATTAATGATCATAATGATTATTATTAATGCTGCTAATTCCTCCGTGACTTTGTTTCTTTTCTTTTTCCTTTTTTTTTTTTTTGTTGACTTCAGAAATAGTTAACAGTTTATTTCTAAAAGACAATTTTCCTCTTCTTTCCTAATTTTCCAAAAGTAATTTCAAAATTTCTTTCAGTCAATTTTCATATTAATGCTAATAAAATCAAAATATGAACTAGACATGAAAATTTCAAAATATTAGGGAACAGCCTGTGGTCAGTTAGGCAAATTTAGAAGCATTTTTTAATTTAAATTTATTTTTTCATTATTAGTAGCTATTTAATCCACGTTTCTTATTCATTATAAAAAAAAAATATAAGGTTATCTAAAAGAACTATTCTAAAGTGGAAAAGTATTGACTCATGAAACATGATGCAACTTTGTATTATGTGCATGTTTATTCAAAATAAAAAATATATGAATTAAAAAAATATTACTCCAGCCATCAGTTAAAAAAAATAATAATAATAAAGTAAAGTATGTATATATTTTTCTCCAAATTTTTTACACATTTTCCTTAATAAAGAGTAAGTATAATTTTTTTTCAGCTTTTTTATTTAAAAAAATAAGATTGGAAAAGTGAGGTTTTTTAAAAATCAACCAGCACTTTTCAAAGCAGTTTAAAGCAGGAAATAGTTGTATATTTATGATGTATGATAGTTGTTAAATCAAAATATTTCAAAACCTCAGATGTTTTGGGTCGAAATTAAAAAATATTAGTTTGATGGTTTTTTTTTTTTTTTTAACGATATGTAAAGATATTAACGAAAGCGTTTTATTCAAAGATATTAACGAAAAAAATGGATCTTAGTCACCTTATTTGATGCCTTACATACTAAATGGAATATACACATAGTAAAATTTATGAAAATTACCGATATGTCTTCAACACGGAAGAAGAACGCACTATATTAAACTTGTTTTATAGAGAAATGCCATCTGCCACTTGTTCAAACATGATTTCGATCCTTTATTTTTATGATAAAAAACTCAGATTCCATTTCACTAAGGTCACTATGAAGGGATTAATAAGATAAAACAAGTAAGGAAAAATAAGTCGCAATTTCCTCTTATGTCCATAGACTGCCGTACTGTGCGACATGCCAACAAGGATTTTTTTCTTTCGCGCATAATGATTTGAAAATTTTTTATATGTTGTCAGTTTCTATTTGTTAACAAATTTAAAAAAAAATGTAATTCCTTTCAGCATATAAGGACTTTTAAAAAGAATTTCAATTTTCAAAGTTCTGCTTTTGCAACAAGTAAATTGTACTAGTTGTGATTATCTTTCCTTTTCTGTATTTCTTATGTCATCTAGAAAAAAAAATATGGATTCAAGTTTCATTGTGTTCTGATCCGAGATCTTCATCTCAGTACGAGGTTGGCAATTAGGGGGTTGTGGTTTTCTAAATTTTTAATTCAATATTAGTTTTTGTCATTCTTCAATCTCATTCATCTTTCAATATTAGTTCTTGTTTACGATTTCACGAGATGTCTCTCATAATTTACTACTCTGCATAAAATATTACAATGTAGAATGAGAGATTTCAGAATCATCAAATCGGAATTCGAGAGTAACTTTCAAGCAGAAACTTCAGTATAAGGAGCTATCAGCTGCATTCAGAGAAGACAACTAAGAAGCAGAGAACAGATATGATGTCGCAAATTTGGCAGCAACAAAGCTTGCCTGCAGCAAAGGGGAATAGGGGATCATACCCCAACCCCAAAAGTAACAAAATTATATGTATGGGCACGCATGCAAAGGCCTAAAACTTCGAAAAATTTCACATGACACCCCCCCCCCCCCTTCCATGAAAAATTTCTCACTACGTCACTGGCCAGCAGAGTGCAACACTGGGGCGGATCCAGAATTTTTTGAAAGGGGTCAAGTTTCAATGGTCAGCGTGTTATACCGTGTAAAAAATCAGTTAAACAGGGTGCCAATTCCCCCAAGGGTGATGGCATTCCCCTTTCATAAGTTCCGACCCCCCCCCCATTAAAAATTTAGATCAAAACCCTTTCAAATTACCCCTGCCCCTAAATTTTACAATGGCGTAACCTGTGCCATGGACCATATTCCCCCAAATTTTCACTAAAAATCATATTTCTTTGGCAGACAGGCTGGTCACGTTATCACATTAAATAGTTGGATACATTTACATAAATATTGTACAGCACACAAAACGTTGTGGTTTGAAGTGGACAGAACGAAGCAAAAAAGAGAAAACATTCGGATCTGAAAATTTGAAGTTTGAATAGTAATCATTAAAAAAATCTTGTCACAGAGGGTCAGCTGACCCTTTGACCCTCCCCTGAATCCGCCCCTGCAACACTGAGTCTTCCACCTTTTCTTTTGAAGTCAAATATTCTGAAAAGTATATGGAAATCACTTTATTTGTCTTTGCTTCCGCCCAAAAATTCGGGCAGAGAACGCTCGCCGCTCGATTAGGCTGGAAAATTTCGATCATCCGATTTTAATTCCGAGCCGGCGCGCGACAGCTTCGACTTCCTCATTCTGTCCTCCCTAACCTAATAAGCCGCCACTTAACAGCGCATAACTTCGTCATTGACAGATCGACGGAGGGAAGGTGAACGACCCCACGGCACCCCTCGCAAACTCTCGTCTGCGGACACTTTCGAAGAGGGGTCCCAACTCACTTTCGAGGACCCACACGTTCACTTCTTTGTACCGTCTGATTCAGTGCCCCCCCCCCTCCAGAAGTCTTACTTCTGCCACATTACAACCCCCCCCCCCCTTTCCTCTATGCGTGCGTATTGAATTTTTAGAACATTTTTCTTCATCACAGAGTAGGGAGAAAGTGCTCGTGTGCGCCTGTGTGTATGTGTGCGTGTGTGATTTATAGCGGATTGAAAAGTGGAGCCATAGTCTGCTGCCATTGGTCCGTCGCCCGCCACTCTCGTGGGTGTAATTACGAGATTTTTATGATTAATATCGACAGATCTTTTTCGCTTAATAACCTTTGAAAAATGACAAACCGTGTACGAAATGACCACGTGGCGAGGTGTATGGTAAGAACAAAAATCTCTTACATCAATCAGTTGTCGAATGTTTACAAAGATGGCACCCTGGAGGGCTAGCCGTGAATCATTCCCTAATTATGAATCAAATGAGCCAATTTCGATTTTATGTACTGTTTCCTGGAATAAAAAGACTTGGGCAAAGGAATAATTCAGATACAAAAATCTGGACAAGAATTAAATGTCCCATAAAATTTGACGTGAACTGTACTGTAATCTTTACTAATAATAAAGCTGAAAGTCTGGATCTCTGACCGGATATCTGTCTGGATGTCTGTGACGCGCATAGCGCCTAGACCATTTGGCCGATTTTCATGAAATTTGGCACAGAATTAGATTTTAAGCTACCATTGGTGGAATTAATTCCTTTGCACCGAGCAAATTTCCATAACATGGACGAGCAAATTACCATAGCGTATTGGCGAGAAATTCATCATCCATTATTTGTAAATATGCAGGCGAACCAAATGATCTTTTAATTTTCTACTACGGGCAAAGCCGTGCGGATACCGCGAGTAAATTTTTATGAAAATGCAACCAAAGAACCAAGAATCTCTGTTAAATTACGTAAGTACTCCTTCAAAAGCTACGTGTCCTGATAATAGGTTTATAGAAAACGTGTTACTTTCAATAATTTCGTATTAGGGGAAAAGCCAGTTCTGTAAAAGTTCTCGTTTAACATCAGGCCAGCGAATAGATTTTGTCCGACTCGTAGAAAGACTACAAACTGAAAAAAAAAAGAAAGAAAATTTCAAATGGATAATGCAGCAAAATCTCATTACAGCGAACACCAGTATAACGGAATATCCGTTTCAACGAAATAAATGCTCAATTCCGTTTAAATCACCATTTTGATTGAATTCTATTGCAATGAAATTCCCGTTACAACGAACAAAAGTTGTAACGGGATTTAGTAGTATATATTTCTTTTTAAGTTATTTTTAAGAGCCTAAGCCCATAAAATCTCAAAAACTACCACTGAGCTTTTAATAAAAACTAATTCGTGGGTGATGGGGGAGAAGAGCTAGCGCTAACTAAACAATCTGAGGACTGAAATATTGCTGGATAGTTGGCCGACCTAGCCTCCAAAAATTTACAAAATTTTTTGTATAAAAGATTGAAGACCCCTGATCTAAATGAAGATTCAGGAAAGATATCGCATAAATGCTGGTGATTTTAGTCACAACAAATCTTGATGATTCAACCGCACCTGGAGAGTTGAAAATTGTAAAATATCTGACCTTTTCAACAAAAGAGGTCAAGAAAACATAAAAAAAAAGCCCTATCATTCTAACTGCCCATAGTGTTGGATAAGATAATTCATTTTAGAGCAGCAAACTGTTTACCAACACTGTAAAAAGATTCAGAAACGTTCCTAAATGCCGTTCCTTATTAGTACAGTGAAACCTGTGTAAGTTGACCACTTGCGGTGCAAGTGGTCAACTTATAGAGGTTGTGCCTGAAAATAGCGGTCAACTTACAAAGATGGTCAACTTTACAGGTTTTACTGTATATCAAATACTTATTCACGTTTTAATATTACAGTTCGCAATTGTTGCGTGATATTTCTATATAAACTTTGCTCTCATATAACTGTTCTAGAACGGATGGGGTGAAACTTTACCAAGTTTTAGTTTTGGAGTTCAAAAAACACTACCAAAATATGAAAAAATAAGCGGAGGATTCTAGAGATGAAAAAATTTGGGAGTTTGGATTAGAGTTAGAAAAGTTTTGATAAATGATGATTTTCTCAGTCAGTACAAATGACATTTTTATTTTCGAAAATCCAACAAGCTGTAAAAAGACGATAAATGGCCTATAGGAAGTAAATCTTAAAGTAAAGCAAAATATAAACATTAAAAAAAAGTGTATTCTGCAATGCCAATGCTCCCAAACAGAAAATTACTAACAAACGTGGTCGAAATTGAGAAGTACAATTATATTAAGACATTTCTGTAGATTTCAACGTTATGAACTTTTAATGACATTGAAATCTAAAATCGAAAAATCTTTTAATTGGATGGAGCATATTTGGCAAAGACAGTGTGCCTTAAAAAGGAGCATTATGCCTTGGCGATATCATGGTAATTGCGACAAAGGCTTGAAAGAGCATATCAAAGGATAAAAAAAAAAAACTAAGCAAGGGTATATGTGTGATAACAATGTAAAAACAACTGTGGTATGTTGCACCAAAAGTTGGTACCAAATTACTGCCTACAAAAGATTGTGCATAATTTTACTATAATTTAGTGCAATATTCGCTAGCTTTGGTGCCTACTTGAGTATGTTGCACCAAAGTAAAATTATGCACCATCCTTTGGCTGACAAGGATTTGTGTCCTTTGGGCACCATCTTTGGTGCAACATAACCACAAAATTGTTTACAGTATGTAATGGAATGAATAGCTTTAGATTGATCTTGTAATTCGAAGAACCATGTTAAGTGTGACTGGCATCTTCGATGCATTGAACAAGGTGAAATGCGTCCTCAATAACTCTCAAATTTAAATGTTTTTGATGATAAAAAAATGAAAAGATTTTGATGCTGTATTCTATAAAGAGCTCAAGACCTTTAAGATAGAACGTAGATAGAAAATCCATCCATCATTTCTTACTGTTTAAGAACCAGGCTTCCTTTTAGAGTCAAAGTAGGTTTCGAAACACCCGACGGCGAAGAATGTTGGCAATAGAGATGGTGTTAGGATAATAGGATGGGCAGAAGCTCCTCCCCCAAGGTTTTGCATAACATTACCCCTATTTGGATATTCCATCCTTTCGGGCTGGAAAAGCGATATAGAGCCTCGAACTTCCTGCGGGGGAGTGGGCCACAAAGGAATTGCCCTAAAATGAGTAAAGGAGGGAAGCCCAGGAGCGGGAGCCAACCCTGTCCGCCTGGAGCTAAACTCACTGTGGCTTCCATTGGAAAAAAAAAAAGATAATCGCAGATTTTTGATGATTTATTAGAATTTCTCGAGCTTCACTTGCGAATCTCTGTACCCCCGGTCGCTTCGACACATCAGCCCCCCCCCACACACACACAGACTTGGCCATTAGGGGGCGAGGGTTGTTATTAGAGAGGTGGGAATTTACAGTGGTGCACAAACGGAGTGTCTTCTATCTCTTCCGAAGGAACGAAGCCGGAATGAATGATTCGGTTCAGCTCCCCTGCTTCGAGTGCAAGGGATTAGTTGATAAGTTTTCATTTTCTTGTGAGCGGGGGAGAACATTTTTCAGGGAGAGGGAGAAGACCGGTCGTTAATATTAACTAAAAACAGGAAAGGCAAGGAGAGGAGAGGCGCATGTCACCTTCCTTCATAACCATCCTCCCCTGCTGGGGAAATTTCCTACAAATGAGCGTGATGAGAAACAATCCAGTTGAATGTCGAAAATCCGAACTAATTGGGTTTCAAATTGTTCGGATTTTCAAAAATGACCGAGAAAATGCTTTTTCGGACAACATTATATCATTTATTCTGTGAGGATATGTTATAAAGTAATTAAACAAAGAAAATCAAATGAACATCTGAAAAATACGCTGACTTCACTCAAAGAAGGGTGAACTAATTACTGAAATGGAAATCCAACTTTAACTCCTTTTTAAAAAATCCCTGGTTTTTGGCCGAAAGATTTTCCTACCTGCTAAGATAGACAGCTCTCGTTTTTTTTTTTTTTTTTTTTTGAGCAATCACGATTGCTTATTGTTCTCACTTGACTGCTTTTGGCGTCTTTTGATTTTTCCCACCGCCACCCTCCGCACCATCACCGTCGACGGGCTCCTCACGATGCTGCTACTGTAGCGAAAGCCGTCTCCAGGTTGCATCCATGTCCTACACACACGCGCACACATACACAACTACACACACGCACGCACACACAAACACATACACATACACACACCTACATACACAAACACATGCACACATACAAACACATACACACACGCATACATACAGACCCCCACACATACACACACAAAAACATGCACACACACATACACACAACTACCCACACATTCATGCCTACACACAGACACAAACACATATGCTTACACACACATACACATGCCTACACACATACACATAACCCCTACACACAAACACACACACCTACATACACACACTCGTGATTGCGAAAAACATAATTTGAATTCAAGATGTCAAAATTCAATTTTTTTTTTTGTGGAAGTGATAAGTGATAACTTCTTATGGGGGGGGGGGGTAAACCGATTTGTGACATAACGCGCGTAACGGCGCAACTCTCGTCTGTCATTCCTTTCGTTCACGCATACGACAGAAGCGCGAATGGTAGGGGAAATTTTGTTTCTTTACTCTTTGGGTCAGCTTTAAGCGTTAAGTGATAGTAGAAAAAGTAATGAAACTAACAGAAGATGGATGATCGTCGCAACATAACCCAACTTCCTAACGAAAGATGAGTTTAATAATACAATATAATACCAATAACATTGTAAACAATATGTATTCAAAACAGCATTTAATCTTTAAATTTATTTTCAAAACAAAAACATTTTTGCGATTAGTTATACTAAAAATATCTTGCTTCATTTAGGGGTTTGAACTGTGATAAGGTGTACATATTTTAAACGAACTTCATCCCCGCAGACTCCGCAACGCGGGGGTTGGGGATGGCCGAGAAAACAAAAATAATAAACATTTAATTTGTTCATCACAGAGTAAAATCTAAAATGTTTCGTAAGTTTAAATGTTTTTTCTGTTAAACGAAATATTTAGAAAAGACGCGTCATTTAATTGTTTTTCTGCGCCGATATCAAAACTTATGTTTAAAAGTAGTCTGAATGGTGATCAAAGAACAAAATTATTTTTCATTTAGAGCAATTTTGAAGTCGGTTCTATTTTTTTTTTTCAAAAATTTTTTTAACACAAGAAGGTTCTGCTTTAGTTAATGAAGATTATTATACAGTTCTTTTAATTTTTAACCGGAGTTTTTAATGTTAATTTTGCTTCTGATCGAACTAAAAATTTAGTACCGTTTCCACAATCCAAATTACAATTGCAAACGAAGATAATAAGCCAGAAGAAGCCACTACAAATCACGGAACTGTACTTGATGCAGTCTTAGCAAGATTTTTAGATAACATACAATGCAAAAATTTCGTTGCTTATTATAGCTACCATAAGCCAATTGTTACTTTCATAGGATTAAATAATAATTTAATCCTATGAAAGTTATCACTTCTGCCGAGCGTCCCGTGACACACATTTTTTTTTTTTTTTTTTGACATTCTCCTGAACCAGGTTAAATTTATTCTTCCTCACTGGTTGTACACATTGCTTAATTGAGGCACATTAGCAAAGGGATGTGCGTGACGAAATTAAAAATCCGGAGAAAACTAGTTCAAATGGTCGGTGGAATTAAACTCTGTTCTATCTTGAGACAAGAGATGGTACTATAACAGCTCAGGCAGTTGCTTCTGTACAACGTGATTTAGACAAAATTATCAATGAAAGCCTACCAAAAGTTTGAACGTTGCACATGCTTTACTTAAAACTCTAAGAAGTCCAATTACAGCCATTTGCCTCAAGGATCCCCCGCAGGTTTATATACTGTGCCGTGTGCAGGTAAACGGCAGTATCTGCAGAAATGAGTTTTCGAGATACTTGACGAAACGCGTTTTGGATTCAATACTTACAATAGGGAAAGGCTGGAATCAGACGTCTTTTTCGCGCCTTTTTTCAGCGGAAACCAAATAAGCGAGCTTGTACAGTAAATATAGTGTACAATAGATGACAAAAATGCAAAAAAAAAAAAAAAATGAAAAATTTGCAGTTACTACCCTTTACCTGCCCACGGCACTATAGGCTTCAGTATTTGGAACTTATTTTCACCTGCAGAAAAGCCGTCTACTGTAGAAAAATTCGAGTACGATTGAGGAGTACCAACCGAAGTGAGCTCCAGTGAGCTCCCATGCAAATTAAGCTCTAGGTGTACTGGTGGGGAAATCTCGAAAGTGGACTTGTGAGTGTCGGTCTTGCACATTTCAAGTTATTTTTTGTCGTGTAACCACAAAAGGAACAGTAGAACAAGAAAGCGCGCCGGGGTTATTTTTTCAATTTTGATCTCTACCGTTTGGCAACATGAACGTTCAAACTCTCAACCTAGTGCACCCAAAGCCTGGTAATGAATAGGCCAACCAGGCCATGGTCTAGGGCCACCACTTTTTACGGGCCTCCAAATGGCGAAAACCGATTTAGCCAATGGTTGTTTGACTAGAGGAGGGGGGGGGGGGGAGAGCAAAATGTGTTTTGTTAGGGTTTCCCGATATCTTAATCAGGCCCTGAGTGCACGAACTTAGAGAAACACGTAATTTAACTTCACCCTGCTGTCGCTAGATATAGATCCCCCCCCCCCTCGTCTTTTGTATTTGACTACTATTTTCTCCTCACGTTGACAGCGAGTTTCTACCTCGCATTTTCAAAAATGCATCCTCAAATATCACGAAATTTTCGTCGCATTTGACAAAATGGCTTTATAAAAAATGCTTCGATTAAACTTTTCTTCAAAATGAGAAATTTTTTTGTCGGATTAACGAACATTTCGTGAGATTTGAGTACGAGTTTTTGACCCACGAGGAATGGTCCACTGTCGTCAGTGACGACATTTGTCTTACGATCGAAGAAAACTCGAAAGTGAGTTGTTAATTCTGAAAGAGCGTATTCAATATATACTCTAAGGATGTGACATGATTCCTCCAAAGCATCTCCAACCAAGGTCAAGAGCCCCTAAAGCCTAAGCAATGCAATATTCTGATTCTTTTTTCAATATTCTCTAAAACCAATTGAGGCAATGAGAAGCAAAGGGATGTATTTGAACATTTTCAAGCTTTGAGTAAGGTCCTGGGTAGGCTTTCATTGAAATTTTTTTCTAAATCATGCTGTATTACAGAACCTACCAGAGCTACTAGTACTCTCTCTTGCCCCAAGACAGAGGAGAGATCCACCTACCATGTGTACTGGTTATCTCCAAATTTTTAATTTTGCCACTTACATCCCTTTGCTTCTTACTGATTCAATTAGTCTTCGAATATGGAGATAAACAAATGGAAAGTGCTTTAAAAGATTCGTTCAACATTCATGAACGACGAACGATGCTGGTATATAAAAAAAAAGAATTGAAATATTTTGTGTTTGTATGAAATACACAGCCAGCTCAGTCAATTCCAGTTGAGGACTGTAGTTTCGTGCTTATTAGCACTCATCGGTCCGGCATAGGAGTGACTGAGCTGGAGGTGGAGAGCCTCTGAACTTGCTGAATAATTTCGTGTATATTTATTTAAATTCATGCAAAAGTCTCACGTATTCTTGCATCATGAATTTGCAGATGAACAAACTAAGTCCCAGTTTTCCAGACAAATTTATTATCCGAAGCATCACGCTTTGACTTAGTGACTGCACATGCTGTCATCAAATAAGAGCCAGGAACGTGATAAATAAAAATACCCATAGCCCTCTTGCTGGCTTTTAAGGAAGTGAAAAACAGATTATCTAAGATAAAAAATTAAATTTTATAAAATTTCAAGCGACGTAGATAAAAAGGCTTTTTTTTTTTTTTTTTTTGCTTGTTACGCGCTGAAACGGAAAAACTCATTTCTCCTCTGTTTGCCTTCTGTTTCTTTTTTCTTTGTTTTTTACAATCAAGGGGCATTTTTCTCTCTATTTGATCAATCGTCCAAACTCCTCCTGGTGGTTTGAGCATGGGGCGATGTTCCAATTCTCATTTTCTCTCTCTCTCTCTCTCTCTCTCTCTCAAAAAAAAAAAAAAAAAAAAAAAGTACAGAATTGTTTTTAAATGCATATAATCGTCAAAAATTTCTTTCTGTTATTGTTAAAGCAGAGCTGTAGAGTCGGAAAAAAACTCGCAGACTCCGATTTTTTTACCCCAAAATCAGTCCTATTCTGTAAGTCCTCGCAGAGCTGCAGACTCGGAGAGAAAATGATAGACTCCTGGAATTTTGGAGCCCCCGGTTCCGACTCCTTTGCCATAAAGTACGTGCAGTCATGGAAAAAAGATGGAGGGACGCTTACAGGGCTGCCAAGAGCCAAGACGTACTCCTTGTCAGTTTGGTCGTCGAGCTCCTTTCCCCCATAATACTAAAAAAAACTTGCACTACTTTGATTCCGAGACGGGACCTCCCAACTGCCGTGACCCCTAGTTTCCGACGAGGCTGACATGACCTCTCGTTGGCCCTGGAAGCTTACAAACACGAGCATAAGTCACAGAAATATTTAAAAAAAAAGGATGGGGGGGGGGCTTATGGTAAAATGTTAAAAATAATGGGACGTTGATGCAAGAATAAGAAAATTAGGGGTACTCCGCGCCGTCCCTCTTCGACCACACCGCTGCCTAAAATCAACCCTACTCCACGATTCCGCAGCCCTGTGTTAAACATGCGGGAATCTCATTTAAAGGATCCACAGAATTTTGGCTTTAATTATTAAAGACATATTGACTTCAAATGTCGAGATGCTACTTAAACTGATGATGAAAAAACAATGATTTTCTTACTATAAAACGTTCAATGTCAAAATAGGGCGAAAATGACCCATTTATCCTTTCCTACCTTTCAATTTGTCAAGTCATTTTTCCTGCCATCGGGATAGACCTTTTTGTTTTGTCTTCCACAACTCTCATCAAAACCTGAAACTGAGATTTACTTTAAGCAAGGAAGTATCTTTTTTTTTAAATCAAAACAATACATTTCTCAGCATGATCATTTACTATATTCATAGTCTCTATGCCTGTGCGTAGCGGCATGCGCATATGAAAATTGTCAGACGAAATAACTCAACCCCCCAGGTACGTTTCAAATGCCCCAGGTAAGGCGTACAATGGGATCCTCCGCAGGCAACATCCTCATCAAGCTATTCTGCTTCGTGAGGAAAGCGATTCCTATTTCCTCCCCCGGCACGGAACATTCCTCTAAAAAATTCCATTTATCCTCCCCCCTTTTTTGAGAGATGCAAAAAAATCCTTAAAATAAACGGAAAGAAAATAACCCCGCGAAGAGGAAGACATTTCTCTCTACATTCTTCCTCCTCGTGCTCTCTCTCTCTCACTTTTATTTCGCCACAAGCAGATGCTTTCTTTTCCTTATATCATGCGCCCCGTGTTTTGTTTACCCCGACGACGTCTGTTTCGTTTTTCGCTATCCGTTCATTTGTTGCTATCTTCTCTCTCTCTCTCTTTTGCTCGACAATGCGGTTTCCGTTGCTTCTTTGTGACCATTTTTTTTATCCCGCTGTCGTTTTCTATATCGATGTGCGCGCAGCCAACATGGAACTGGAAAAAATTTTTGCCGTTTCGTTTTTTATAAATTACAGAAAGTAGAATAAATGTTTTTTTACGCAACAGATAACCTGTTTAAGAATTTAAAAAGTACCCTAAGGATTTTTTTTCTAAAGGGAGGGAGGAGGAGGAGGAGAATACTACTTTCTTTTTGTTCAATAAAATTATATCTCAAAAAAAAAAAAAAATAATAATAATAATAATTCGAATTTTGACATTTTGAATTCAAATTATGTCTTTCGCAATCACGAGTGTGTGTATGTAGGCGTGTGTGTTTGTGTGTGGGGTATGTGTGTTTGTGTGCAGGGGGTATGTGTATGTGTGTGTAGGCATGTGTGTTTGTGTCTGTGTGCTGGCATAAGTGTGTGGGTAGTTGTGTGTATTAATGTGTGTGTAGGCATATGTGTTTGTGTCCGTGTGCAGGCATGAATGTGTGGGTAGTTGTGTGTATGTGTATGTGTGTGCGTGTGTGTAGTTGCGTATGTTAACGCGTGTGTGTAGGACATGGACGCAACCTGGAGACGGCTTTCGCTATAGGAGCAGCATCGTGAGGAGCCGGTCGACGGTGATGGTTCGGAGGGTGGAGGTGGGAAAATAAAATGATAGGACGCCAAAAACAATCAAATGAAAGCAATAAGCAATCGTGATTGCTCAAAAAAACAATCCTTATCTTTCGTCAACGAATCTGCTGGTTCGTGGTTTATTTGACTGGAGGACCGCTTAATACGTTTCGAAAATTTAATATAGCTACGAGATTATGAGCAAATTACTCGTTAAATATACGTAACAATCAAAGGGGAAATTTGAATTTTAAGAAAAGAACACCTTTTATGAACAGCAATCTCTAAAGATTCATGTAGAGCAATGTCCAATGTAACATACCAAACCCATTTCGCACTCAATTTCGAATGCCAATGTAGTAGTTTGCTTTTAAATTAACAGCTCGAGATAAAACAAGAGACAGAAGTTTGACATCTGAATTAAACTTTTTACTTTAGTAAACGTCTGTTATCATTGAAGAAAGTGATAAGAGAAAAAACAGCAGTTCTTAATCTCTGTAAAAGACGTTTTTTCTCTTTTGGAAGTGCGTTCTATAGTTCCATCCCAAAATGGAGTATAGAGCTCAGTTAAAAGCCGGGTCACGTTCGAAGAAATATCTTCTCCGTTAAACATTTAACAGTAAGCTGGGAATTTTAGGAGGATACACGTGTAGAAATTTATTAAAACGTTCATTTCTTCTAAGCCTTTCATTCGGCATAGATTGAAAATGCATTTGTTAGATAGTTTTTATCTCATTTTTAGTAAAAGCTGTCAATTGCATCCGTTGGAAACCGTTAATCGTATTTTTAGTAAAAGCTACCCGTATACATTAGCAGATAAGGTGAAAGCTTTATGGAAATGAAAACGAAAAATGTTTCGAATTCGATGTCTTTTAGGTAAAAATTTATCTGTTTTATAAAATTATTTTTTTTTCCCCAGTTGCAAGGCCAAAGTGTTTTATTGATAATGAGTATAGCCAGCAAGATAAACAGACAGTGAGTGTACTTACAAGTTGAACAGGTCCAAGGTAAGCAATATGATTGCTGACGTGAAAAAAAAATTGGTTTATACTCATACGCTAAAAAATAAATAAATAAACAAACTAAATAAAAGGAAGGAAAATTAACGGCAAGAAAGAAGTACTTAGCCTCCATGTTGCCAGTGCGAAGAAATCCACTCAACTCAACTAAAGGTTATGCTGGATTTTTGTTTCCCAAATTCATACTAAAATTTTATTTTGAGAAAGAAAAAAGAAAAGCTTGTATAAAACTTTTATTCATTATTTTAACTCTTAAACGCAGCAAGTTTCCTTTTGGTAGAGCAGAAGATCCATTACCCCAACAGAACCCTCTTAAATTCTATACGGTAACAACTAAAATCCCTTCAAGCCTCCTAAAATTTTAATGGCGCAGTATACATAACCCACGCTCTTCGTTATGAGCGAACAACATACCCGATTTACGTTACTGAACAACATACCCGATTTATTTTTTTTTTACAAAGGACTATCATAAAAAAAGTTGGAGCTCTGTAGTTGCCAAAAATTTATCAGATATGGACTGAGTATGCTTTAAAATCAATTTGTTACTTGTTGTTAACAGCTTTAGTGCTGATTAGTCCGTCATTTCAAATTTTTTCGGGGGGGGGGGGGGGGACAAAGAGTGAAAATTCAATGCAAATTTTGCCGAAAAGCAACAAAAACCAACTCAACATAAAAAAATTACTTTTCAAAATGGGGAGGGGTGCGGGGCGGTCAGTTGATCCTTGATCCTTTTAAATGACGGGCCTGCTGCTGATGGAAAATGAAAAAGATTTACTTTTTCACCATTTGCTGCTGGTACGTTTTGTTTAGCCCTACACGTGATAGTTAAAAAATGGTTGGAAAAATGTCTTGAAAAAATCGGGCACTTAAGGGATAAATCTTTGAAGTTAAGATTCGTAAAAAACAAGAACTTTTTTCGAATAATTAAATGATACGTACATACGCATTCAATGTCTCCTCAGTCGCTCAAACGAGACTTTATGCACACACATACAACTTATTGATTTGCCACTCTTTATTCAACGAAAAAATGAAAAGAGGGGGAACGTCAGCATGAAATGAAAACTCCTCGCTTTTTTTAAGAATTCCCCTCGAATTCCACTTTTACTTCTGGCGGGGAACAACAGGCATGCAGCACAAAAGGGGAGGAAAGCTCAAAAAAAGCGGGGAAAAAAAGGTTGCCCAACCCCCTCCGTCTGAAGCATATTAAAAAAAGGATTTTTCTTTGAGGCATGGAGGGGTCGCTGACCCTCGCGAGGTCGAGGCGTAAACAAAGAGCTGTGCCGTAAACAAGGTGGCATCCGCTCCTTCAGTACCTGATGTGGCCTTGGAAAAGTTCCGAGGGGGTTACTTAGTAGTTCCCAAGGATTCTTCATCAGGGGGTCAGACCCCGTTCCCCACATCACGGATTGCATGCTCCTGAACCCTGGGTTGCGCAAAAGGGAGAATGAACTAACCGACTCCCAGACCTGAGGCGGTCATTAGACTTGGTAAAAAAGTAGAGATGTACTTTCCAGACCCGACCAGAAGTCTCGAAGAAAAGTTTTGACCAGTCTGAATGTTCTAAGAATGAGAGGGCTTCCGAAACATGTTTTTTTTTTTTTTTTTTTTTTTTTTTTTTTTTTTTTTTTGTGAAGGGAGGAAAGGAACATAAGTCCACCACGCCACTAGTATATACATATATCGATGATGGCTCTGAATAATCTTCGCAATGGGGTAGTTTCCAAAGATTTAAAAGTATTTTTTTCTGAAAGAGCTTGTTTAAAAACATAGGATCTGACCATTTTTTAAATAATTTGCTTAAGTTTAATATTTAAAAAAAAAAGCTTAAATCACTACGCTTTTATTGTTTACGTTTTGTGCATATGACATCACAAATGATGAAATGCTGTTCAATGTTGCCCTTCACAGAGCTAAATATTTAATTCGCATCTTTACTCACGTGTATTGGCAACGATATGGTTGATAGCAAGCGTAGAGAGCAATATTTAATTCGCTTCTTGATCATCATAACGTGGAACGCTGTAGAAAGATGCGCCAAAATGCATCATTTGTGACGTCATCAAGACCATGCCTTGTTTGAAAAATCGGACATTTAAAAAAATTAATTAAAAAATAACTGTTGGGAAAATAAAAGTATTTTCTGGGCCCATGTTATTATTTTTGCTTATTCTATCGATTTCAGTGACTAAAAGTAGTACTTTTGACTGAAGCAAACAACCCCATTCTTTTTTCATAAAACTTTTAATTAATTTCATTATATTAAAAATTGCACCTATATTTTATTTTCAGTGCTTGATTTAAAAAGTTATTACTGGTGAACGCTTTTTTTTTTCTCATTACATTCATTTGTAATACATTCTACAGCATTTGCTAATGGAAAACACTGCATTTCTCAAATTACTGAGGTTGCTCTGAGAAAATTATACAAGTTGGAGGCCTCGGTACAAGTGGGGGGCAGCTCCACTTTCTGCCGTTTTTGTGTTTTACTTTGAAATATACGAAGAGAAATATTATCTTTCCTTCTATACAAAAATGAGTTACCTCCAAAGAATATTCCTTAAGATATTGAAGAAAAGTTGTATCCAGAGCTACGGAGCTAGAAGGAAAATGACCGACTCCGATTCCAACATTTTTACTCCAAAGTCAATTCGACTCCGACTCCTCGATTCCTACTCCGCAGCCATGACAGTGCTGCAAAATCGGAGAGTAAATGACTAGCTCCGATTTCTAATCTTTTGAAACCTCCTACTTCTTCACCCAAAAATCGGTCCGACTACATGACTCCAACTTCACAACCCTGTTTATAATATTTCAGAAGAAAAATGATAGAACTCCTCAATAACTCAAAGCATCATTTTGAAACTGAAGGTTTTTTTTTAACCAAATATTATTTTAATTATTATTGAAAATCAAAAATGTATTTAGATTATAATATGTGTTTTAGAACAAGAACTTGACACCTCTAATGCGAAGCAATTAATTACACAAAGGTAATATTATATTTTATAAAATGCCATTGAAAATAGCTTCAATTTCTAACTTAATGTTAATTTCAAAAACGAAGTCCTTGAAAAAGATTTTTTGAAACGGTATGTTTTGTGATTTCTGAAAGATTTCAGAACGAAGAGCTGCCCCTTCTTAAACCGAGGTCTTTAATTTGACTCACAAATTTATACCATTATGTGTGCATGTCTGTGGCGCACTCAGGAGTTTTTCCTGTTAAGGGCTGTAATTTTTTAAAGGAATTCTGATACGTGAAGAAAGGGACAAAATTAGTGCTTTTTCTACCTGTCCTAGATTTACGTAGATTTTTTTTTTAGAAATTTCGTATCAGTAATGTTTTATTGCTCAGTTTTTATTTTAATTATTTAGCAACTTTATAAAATTTCCGGGAAGAATAAATTGCGCTCTCCATTTTTCAGTGCGTTCTCTCTCTATCGAACCACTTCTACAAAATCAGTTTAAATTTGCATTTCATAAAAGACACACACCTACTTAATTGTGCTCAAATTAAGAAAAAACATTGAATAAAGAAAGCTGCAACAAATACTTTCTTTTTAAAGAAAGAGGCTGAATTTGCTGTGGAGAGAAAAGTCGATTGTTGGGAGAAGAGTTTTAGAGTAGCCGTATTATATATAAGAGGAGTAATTTTCAAACCTTTTGTAAAATCCCCAAAATTATAGGCCAAAAGACGCAATTTTAGCCATTCTCTTTGGTCTGTTCAAGGAGGTTATGATCATTTCTGAATTTCATCTGATCTCTGTGAGGGGCTTAAGCCCCTTGGCCCCCTCCGTGGGTGCGCCACTGGTGCATGTGCATGAATGAATTACGGAAACTACTACACTTAAAAATAAAATTCAATGTTTCGTTTAAAAATCAATTAAATTAAGCTGCAATCCTCACATCACCAACAAGATTGCTGGCGCTAAATTTTACTAGATTTTTCAATCTCTGGGTGAAGCATTGAACTTCATTTTTAGCAGTGAAATAGATGCGCATTTTTTGATGCAGACCAAGATGCAAGCGAAATCCACCGGCCTTCCTTTCCGCCCAAAGAGGGCTCAGAAATTCTGGAGCCCTTTTTGCATCGAGTTGTTTTTTAAAGTCGTAAACAACTTTTCGGCTGCATCATCGTCAACACCTGTTGACCCCGCTGAGCCTTTCCGTACCCCCTCGTGAGCCTTTTCTCTCTCGCTCTCTATCCGCAGGAAGTGTTCTTGGGAAAAAACTCCTTCTTTTCACTTTCGGGTTTTTACTTTCCTTCCGAAGTCAAAAAACTTACGTATGTGCCCCCTCCCCCTTGTTGTTGCTTTGCCTTTACTTCCGCCAATGGAACGGATGACAAATCGAAGCTCATATTTATCAATGGAGTCGCACAAGTAGCAATGTGGGGATGTTGACAAAGCATTATGTAAAAATATACATAACCATAAAAAAAGAAAACCAAACGAACACTTCATCTTTTCCCGCGAAACAGGAGATATCGCGTCGCGAGTTTTGTGTCCTATTCCACATTGCATGGAATAAAAACGACTGCTCATTCACAAAGGACAATTCATCATGTTGCTATGCCAGCGGAGAAAGTGAAACGATTCTTTAAAAACCTAGGATGTAATTATTGTGATAAGGAGCGTGCGTCGTCCCAGGGCGAGATCAACGTCATTTTTGAAGAAGCTCAAGAGAACGAAATAATCTTGGTGTTTCCCACAGGGCATTTTTAGGAAGGCCTCGCATCTTACTCCTTTAATATTATAGCTCGATGTGCCCCTTGCTCTGTTTTGCATTTCTCAATGCGCCCTCCTTGACCGTTTGAAACTTTAGCAAAGCGTCATCACAAAAGCAAGCTTTTTTTTTTTTTTGACCTAGGAACGTAATTTCGTCGTTTCCCTTATAATTTGAATCAAATAACTCTAAATTTTTCAAGTGCTTAATATGTTCTTTTGAGCTAAACATTGAAAAGCTGTGTATTAATTATTTTTAAAAAAAACTACGTAATTAGTCATAAAAAATAGTAACTACAACTAATAAAATACTTGGGGTTTTTATGCATATAGTAAGGGAATGTGGGGCAAAGTGAAAAAATGGTTAAGATGACTGAGTATTTTTTTTTTTTTAATGAACAAATCGGAAATTTGTTTTGAAAATTTCAGTACATAAAGAAAGAACATTGTATTTATGATAAAACTTGCGTTGAAACAATATTTTGTATTTTTCGCCGTAAATTTGAGTCTTAAAAAAAAAGTGGACAATTTTCACTTTTTTTTCATGGGGGCAAAGTGAAAAATAAAATATTTTTCTATGAAATATTTTCTATTCGATTATAAAACATATTTTTGATCAAAAGAATGAGTAAATAATAGGTCAAATGAATAAATGAAAAAAAAAAATTGAAACAATAAACGAATAATTAAATGAATAAATCGATTAAAATATGAAGAAAAATAAATGAGCGAGTAAAAGAATGAATAAATAAGAAAATAAGGAATGTAAGAAATGTAAGGAATGTAAATGAATTAATTAATAAATGAAAACGTATATATATTAAATTATTGAGTGAATAAATGAAACAAACTATTTCACTTTTCCCCATCCAATTTTCCCCGCATGCTCTTGACTAAATGCACAATTTATTTAAAATACAAATAAGCCTAATATTAACTAAATTAATTCTGCATTGAATATTAGGAGGCCTCGATTAATATTTAAAATGTTAATAACAAGAACATTATCATTTTATAGCACCAAAAATAATTTTTGTCTTACTACAAAATATTACAATATGAGTATCAATTTTTGAAAATTGCCTGTATTATCATATGAAGCAGTGAGAAGCAAAGGGATGCAAGTGACAAAATTAAAAATTTGGAAATAACCAGTACAAATGGTAGGTGAACCTCTCCTTTGTCTTGGGGCAAGACATTGTACTAGTAGCCCTGGTGGGTGCTGCTGTATAGCATGATTTAGAAAAAAAGTTCAATGAAAGCCTACCTAGGATCTGATCTTTAAACACGTTTACTCGAAGCTTAAAATAGTCCACTTGCATCCCTTTGCTTTTCACTGCCTCATATGTTTTAATCTTCGACGGTATTTTTTTTTCCTGACTGGAATAGGCTACATATGGTACTACATACTTAAACTAATACCAAATGGGTGGAACTAAAAGCAGAATAAATATTTCACCATTTCACTTTGCCCCGCTATTTCACTTTGCCCCATGTTCCCCTACATCTCAATAAAGAAGAAAAAAAAATAATTTGAATTTTGACACCTTGAATTCAAATTATGTTTTTCGCAATCACGAGTGTGTGTATGTAGGCGTGTGTGTTTGTGTGTGCGGGTTATGTGTATGTGTGTGTAGGCATGTGTGTTTGTGTCTGTGTGCTGGCATAAGTGTGTAGGTAGTTGTGTATATGAATGTGTGGGGGGGGGGATATGTGTATGGTGTGTGTAGGCATATGTGTTTGTGTCTGTGTGCAGGCATGAATGTGTGGGTAGTTGTGTGCATGTGTTTGTGTATGTGTGTGTAGGTGTATGGGTGTGTAGGTGCATGTGTGTGTATGTGTTTGTGTGTGTGTTTGTGTGCGTGTGTGTGTGTGTGTGTTTGTGTGTGGGGGGTATGTGTGTTTGTGTGTAGGGGGTATGTGTATGTGTGTGTAGGCATGTGTGTTTGTGTCTGTGTGCTGGCATAAGTGTGTATGAATATGTGTGGGGGGGGGGGGTATGTGTATGTGTGTAGGCATATGTGTTTGTGTCTGTGTGCAGGCATGAATGTGTGGGTTGTTGTGTGTGTATGTTTTTTTGTGTGTGTATGTGTAGGTGTCTGTATGTATGCGTGTGTGTAGTTGTGTATATATGCGCGTGTGTGTAGGACATGGATGCAACCTGGAGACGGCTTTCGCTATAGGAGCTGCAGCGTGAGGACCCAGTCGACGGTGATGGTGCAGAGGGTGGCGGTGGGAAAATAAAATCAAAGGACATCAAAACAGTCAAATGAGAGCAATAAGCAATCGTGATTGCTCAAAATACATACTTTCCACTACAAATTTTCTGCTCAAGAGTGCCTTTTTAATTAAATTAAAGTACTTTTTTTTTGTCTTGAAGCACCCCTCCCCCGCCCTTTTTTTGGTCTCGGAGAAAAACGATATCCATCTATGATAATATGTGACACAGATATACAAATAGAAACTCTCTTTAAACCGAAACTGAATTTTCTTTATTTAGGACACGTAGCGCAGCGCGAGTCTTAGAGGTAAAATGCTGATATTATTGAAAGAAATATTTATTTTATTTATTTATTTTTTTTAATGTATAGAAGTTTTCCCAATACTTGTTTCACAATAGCTTTAATACACAACCCACCGCACATTTACTAAACGTTCCCAACGATTTTTAGAAACGCTTGTTTTACGAAATGTATTTCCTTGATGCTTCTTTTCTCTTCTTTTTTCAGCCAAAACTCAGCAATTCTCCGTAACAATTGTCATGTCTCCCATCTTGCAATAATGCTTTAAGAAAGTTCAGTTATTGAATCCTAACCATGAGATTGAAAAACTCCTCCTCCGTTTAAAACAGTACGTTTAAATAAAGTCGCAAAGTATATAAAATATGACATTATTCAAATAGAATGCAAAAAAGAGCCTTATGTTTCTGTTACTATTTTTTAAGTGCGGCTATCTGCTTTGAAAAAGACTGTAATTTGAACATGCTTTTAGTAAAGTGTTGTGAGTCTGTGTGTGCGTTTTTACTTCCTTTTCCAAAAAAGGAAGTATTGTATTCGCGAAAAAATTTTCACTCAAAATTCGGCCTTAATTTCCATTTTGCTCACCCCCGAATTAATGTTGAGTTTTTTTTTTCAACCTGACCACACGCGGATAAGTGCCTAAGAACGTATAAGCACCCGAAATATCCATTTTGGCATTCCCCGAGTTAATTACAACGACTTTTCTCGTAACGTCCGTATGTACGCATATATGTATGTTCGTACGTATGTCGCATAACTCAAGAACGGTATGTCCTAGAAAGTTGAAATTTGGTACGTAGACTCCAAGTGGGGTCTAGTTGTGCACCTCTCCTTTAGGTTACATTCGGGTGTTTCTAAAGGGGGGGGGGTTGTCCCTTTTGGGGGGAAATCATTGTTAATTTCGATGTAAACTCAAGTGGTGTAATAATTTGGCGGACACTTGGCGATATATCGTCAATCTTTTGGTCGCCAAGTTTTGTCGCCAACTTGGCGAAAAATTTGGCGATTTTTTTAAAAATCTGTTTTTAATTTGGCCATTGTTGGTGATATTTAGAGAGTAAACTTATGAATCACATTAAAATTGCCTATAATGGGGAAATGACATTAAATTGTAGTGAAAGGAAGTCATGTGATCCACACATCAGTTCGTTTTTCCCTGTGTTCCAGGCTTTTGGTGTTTCTTGAAGATAATTTCTTACATTGTTTCATCAGATATATGTTTAATAATCTTAAAATAATGCGGGAAAAGCGAATGAAATATCACCATTTATAAACTAATCAGTTCCGATCATTCAACGAAATTTCCATTCATGCAGGGAAGTTTGAAAACTATGTAATTAATTGCTTTCCTAATCAAATAGAGAAATAGTAATAACACGAAGAATTTCATTATTAAGGAAAAAATAATAACATTAATAATAAATTAATAATACATTCAATAATAATAAAATAAGTTAGTTTGTACCTCCAAATCTCGTAAAAGTTCTTTTGAGACATTGTCAATTATTTAATGCACGAATTTCTTTTATACATTAGAAATGAATCTTTACGTAGAATTACCAAAACGTAAAAGATCGGTTTTAGGGTCTTTTATAGTACTAACTTTTGTTTACATGAAATACACCGCCAGCTCAGTCAATTCCAGCCGAGGACTGCAGTTTCGTGCTTATTAGCACTCATCAGCCCGGCATAGGACTAACTGAGCTGGAGGTGGAAAACCTCTTAAGGAAGCCAAGAGTGCCAAACAAACTGGTAGCTAATACAGAATTAGCACTGACCAGACGAGTGACCGAAGCAATGGTTCGGTTCAACTCGAATTTTGAAGGCAAAGGCAGGTATATTCAGTAAGTCGTCTGGTCAGTGCTAATTCTGTATTAGCTACCAGTTTGTTTGGCACTCTTGGCTTCCTTAAGAGGTTTTCCACCTCCAACTCAGTTAGTCCTATGCCGGGCTGATGAGTGCTAATAAGCACGAAACTGCAGTCCTCGGCTGGAATTGACTGAGCTGGCGGTGTATTTCATGTATTTCTGCCTTAGCCCTGGCTATAGGGCGGTAGCTTACTGAATAACTTTTGTTTATTGCTACATTGTGCACCGATGCCGTTGTATATTGGCTGGTTGTATCATCGGCAAACATTGTACGAGGAACATCACGCAATGGTACGCTGTTAATTGGAGACTGGCGCAGTTTTTTACTTTAAAAGCTTCACTTTGAAAGATTACATTTCAATCAGGAAGCCGTCGGATAGTCACTCCAGATGCAGATTTAACACTACACTGCTACATTGTACATTTGTTCTTATGAAATTTATTTCCTGGATGATGTAGAAAATTCTTTTATTTCGGGATCTCCATCCTTTGACTCAAGACTTTTGTCTCTTGCCACAATTTTTCCTCTCAGTACACGTAACGATGTTCGCTATATTACACCCGACTTAAAGCTGAATTTGAGCGAAACTTGGACTTTTAAACATCACTTACTTTATTCAACCGCCCCACAAAGCAAAGGGACGAACATGATTTATCTCTCTTTTTCCCCCCTGTTCCTTGATCGATTAACTATATGCATCTAGAGAATTCGTAATTCATATTGACTCATTCTCTACATGATTTTGTATCTATTACTAACTCTTAAATGTTTGAATTTTCAAGAACCTTTTTAACAAATCTTCTTTAGCTTCTATTTATTTTCAAATAATGGAGAAAGTGTTTCCAAAAACGATATTTTAACTTATGTAAGGTTTAAAGTTAAAATACTTTTGGAAACACTTGGATTTATCCGACAAAAAATAGCAAATTAAAGAAATATCCCAAACATTGATAAATATTGTAAGAATATTGTTAAAGTAATAAAGTTTCGATCTTCTCAAAAGAACAAAAAGTAGGCAGTCTGAAACGTACCAAACTAAACAAAACGTACGTGCAGCAAATGGTCAAAAATAAATCTATTTTTATTTTCCATTAGCATTAAGGTTGCTATCTAGAAGTTAGAAATTAATTTAATAGAGTCAGCTTATCGGTTATTGGCAACAGCAGTACAAAAGTGAAATAAATTATACCTTTAAGGTATATCTTGTATATTTATTTTTTAATGTATATTTCGAATATTAATGTAATTATATGAAGCGGTTATATATATATATATATATATATATATATATATATAGACATTTAGCTAAAAAAAATCTTTTTGTCTTGTTCTGACATGCTGATGCCCTTTGAGCACGGGATTATGACATTATGAATTGAACTGAGTTTAAGAAATATTTTTTAACTTGCATTTTGAACGAAATAAACTTTCAGTTTATCAATTGAGCTTATTGCGTAGTTGAACAAAATAAGCTTTTAGTTTAGTTTATTGCGTCATTAAAGGGAAGACTCCTGTTCAGAAATCGAGGAAGATAGTCACGCAGAAAATTTTGAACTTAAAGAAAGAAAAAAACCGACGTGTCACCGATGTTTTGCGACGCATAAACGATGCACTTTTGCTTTAAAAGGAATAGGAATGAATATGGACTTGATAAAAACAACGTATAAATGTAAAATACGTATAATAGAGAGTCATGTATAAACGATGCTTTACTGTAGTAGCTTAGATTAATTACGTTTTGCTAAATGGGAGCATGTACGACACTTAAGGGTTAAAATCCGCACCTACCGTTTGAAGCAGAAATTAATCCCTATACCTGTAGCTAAACACCTTACTTTTCTGAGCGAAAGGGATATTCTGTCGTCTGCACCCTTAAGAAGGGCCTCCCTTAATTGCGCCCCTTTCTCTAAAAATACAGCGTTGTTCGGGGCGCTCTCCACCCTATATATAGACCTATTCCGCTGGTATAGCGCTGGAGAAGCAGAGCGAGAGTAGATCTCTTTTACATCACTCCCCTAGACGAAGAATTTCGACCGATTTTACTCCAAAGTTTAAAAAAGTGAGAAATGCGGAAGTCGGCTATTTGGAATCCCATTTATTTTTTGTAACGCAGGTTTTAAAGCAAATTATCACGTACATTTGTCTGCTGATCCATGCACCTATGCCCGTGATAAATTAGTCAGTAACTTCGAAAAAAAAAATCTGTCTCTCTCTATTTTTGCTGAGCGATCGATGGTCTTTTATGTACTCGTCAGAATAGTTTCAAAAAATCTGGTATAGTGAGTTAGGGTAACTTAGAACCACGTGGGTTAACTTTGCCTCATTTCATATTTTGTAGTACATTCGACATCATAAGAAATTGCGAAAGTTTCAATGCTGCATTTTGCTGACATGGTTATAGTATCAGTTTGCTGCTTTTTAGCCTACTTTCCCAGTAAAAGTCAGAGAAAGAAGAAAAAAGCATGAAAGAAGGCTTAATGCATCTTGAAAATATTACAAAAAAAAAAAAAAAAAAAAAAAAGAAAGTAAAAAGAAAATTAAATAAATATCGAAAAATTAAAAATTGGAAAGCAGGGTATTGAGGTGGGGGAAATGTTTGTGAGAGTGAATAGTCCGATTCGAACGATTTTTTTTTTTTCGAAAGATCTCGGCGAGGACACCTCATTCCTATATTTCACTTTTCGATTTGGACTAGTTTTGTTCGATTTTGAACAGTTCAAAAAAACTTAACATTAGCGTTTACGGCGAAATTCAAGACAATTCCGAACTGTAAGGCGAATTTGCTCCAAACTTTTTAAAAATAAAGTAATATTTCTTACATATAACAAGGATTTACTATAAATTTCACAATTATTCTAATAATTTTCATACCTCTGCTGTGACTATGAAACAAGATCAGGCAAGTTAGACAAGATTCTTTTGGAATAACCGTTGCTACGCATTTGCCTGTCGAAAACCCTTTATCCTTAGTCAGACTTTGTGATGACTATAAAATCACGATCGAGTGAATTTTTGCTGTTCTACATTGAAAAGTGTGGTGCTGACCTTATTGATCTGCATGGCCTTATTTGAAATACCCACATTAATGTAACAATTCTGAAGTGATTGTTTCGAAACTGCTCTTGAACACCGATTTAAAGTTGTTCGAATCTCTCTTCCAATACATGATATTCTATATGGAGTGCAATAAATTAGAGAAACTTTGCGATGGTGTGAAATAAAACTGGAAATTATTGTAAATGCTTAGAAGTTTTCTTTTGAAAATGAATGCAATATTAAAAGTTACTGGAAAAACTGCGCAACTATTTTTATTTTTTCCTCTTCTGAGCATTCAAAAAGAACGTTTTCATCGTCTAATACATGAAACTTATATTATTATTTTTTTTTTTTTGCTTGAAAAAACCTAATTTTACCCACGAAGACAAACAAAAACTAATTTATTTTTAAACTAGCGGTACCCGCACGGCTTTGTCCGTAGTAGAAAATTAAGAGGTCATTTGGTTAGCTTGTATATTTACAAATAATGGATGATGAACTTCTCGCCAATTTGCTATGTTCATTTGCTCGCCCATGTTCCACGTTATGATAATTTTCTCGTCCACCAGGTTATGGTAATTTGCACTGTTCCACGTTAGGATAATTTGCTCGGTAAATTTTTTTAAAAATTGGAATAGAAAAAAAAACTCGAAATTTCAAAAATCGCTTCTAGATGCACACTGCCATGCTATAAACTAATTGTGTGCCTGATTTCATGAAAATCGGCCGAACGGTCTAGGCGCTATGCGCGTCACAGACATCCAGACTTTCAGCTTTATTATTATTAACTAGTGATACCCGCACGGCTTTGCCCTTAATAGAAAAATCAAAAGTTCTTTTGATTCGCCTGTATATTTACAAATAATGTATGGTGAATTTTCTCGCCAATTGGCTTGTACCCATGTTACGGTTCCACTTTATGATAATTTCGTATCTCGCCAATTGGCTTGTGCCCATGTTACGGTTCCACGTTATGATAATTTCGTAATTTACTCGTCCATCTTATGATATTTTTTTTCTTAAAATTGGAATAGAAAAAGAACCACATCGAATTTTCGAAAAATCGCTTCGAGGTGCACACCCCCATGCTACATACTAACCTTGTGCCAAATTTCATGAAAATCGGCCAAACGGTTTAGGCGCTATGCGCGTCACAGACATCCTACAGACATCCAGACATCCAGACATCCTCCGGACAGAGAGACTTTCAGCTTTATTATTAGTAAAGAAGATTCCAAATACGAAATTCTTAAGAAAACTGCAGAGGTCTTAAATATTTGCGAAACATTTTTTTAAAACAAGATTTAGAAATATGTTGGTTGCGTGATTTCCTGAATCAATTCAAAGGTCAGTAAAATAAATAAATACAAAATTTTACTCTTTTTTACGTTCATCAGATTAGACTTTGCCCTTACGTGGAGATAACCTAGATCTAAATCGACGCTATCGCTAAGATATCTAATAATAAATTGAGCGCAAAGGTTCCTTAACTGATGGATTTCTAAATCCAAGAACTCTCATTCTTTTTCGAATGTTTTGAAGCTCGTTCGTTTTTTCAATCTGTTTGAGAAAAAAAATTAAAAAAAAAACTATTGCTCATACCAACAGTAAAAAAAATTGTAAAAGTTGAGACATAACAGTGTGGTTTAGCTACTCGGCAAAGATTGATTACTGAATAGACAAACTAGGCTGTAACTTAGGCTTCCTGCTTTTTATGGGAACAAAGTGACTAAAATTGTTAGAACCAATGGCAAAAATTGCGAGGTTTTACTTCACGAGACCCCAAAAAGTGTTTATCCTAGTGCCTCCCAATTAAAAGGTACACCATGTTCTCGAGCTTGAGAAATGTAGTATTATATTTTTGAATCCCATAACTACACATTACACACGATTATTAAGTGGAAGAATTTTGCACTTAATGATAAGAACTAATTTTTTTCGTCCAATCTTTGCGAAAACATTTTTTTTTTAAAGTAAACTATCACTTAAAATATACTCAAAACCAGTCAGCATCGTTGAAATGTGACTTGCTGGAAAAAATACTGCTCAGTATCACAATAGCATGATATTTCCTTTTAGGATGGTCAAAACTATTGCTCATAAAATGAAATGAAAAATACATTAACAAAATTAAAATAGTTAACCTTGGTCCAATGTGCCCCTAAGTTCAACAAGCTAAGTCTCACTTTTTTTTTTTTACTAATTTTCACCCCCCCCCCCTCCAAAACGCATTTTTTTAAACAAATTTTCTTTATGAAAAACTCAATCGGAACAAAATACATGACTGTTTTGCTGAAGTGAAAATGTTCTTACGAAAACGTATCCCCCCTCCTCCTCCCTTAATGTAAAGTTATTGATAAAGTTTTATCATAAAATCGTTTTACTTTTGAAGGAGCTCCACTTGACTTGACTGCAAAACATTTAACTAAATCGAATCACTCCGAGTTTTTTTTTTTTTTTTTTATTTAAATTTCAATTTTGTTTATTTAATGCCAAATCTTATCGGTGTTATATGAATTCAATGCTTAAAAAATGCTGGTAAGGGGACTGTATTGCTTTTTCAATCCAGTGTTTTGACTAGGTTTGAAGTTTGAATCCTTCCATACTCTGGACAAGTTATCCCCCCCTGCTTACGAGCTATGCACTAGCGCAGCCAGAAGTACCTTCTGAGTTTCTTTCTTCTTCTTCTTCTTCTTTTTTTTTTTTTTGAGCAATCACGATTGCTTATTGTTCTCACTTGACTATTTTTGACGTTCCTTTGATTTTTCCCATCGCCACCCTCCGGACCATCACCGTCGACTGACTCCTCTGCTGCACCTCTAGCGAAAGCCGTCTCCAGGTTGCATCCATGTCCCCTACACACACGCGCATACATACACAACTACACACACACACACACAAACACATACACACACATACACAAACACATACACACGCATACATACAGACACCCACACATACACACAAAAACATACAACTACCCACACATTCATGCCTGCACACAGACACAAAAACATATGCCTACACACGCATACACATAACCCGTACACACGCCTACATACACACGCTTGTGATTGCGAGAAACATAATTTGAATTCAAGATGTCAAAATTCAAATTTTTTTTTTTTTTTTTTGGACCAAAACAGTCTTTGCATGTGAAAACACTGCTGTATTAGGATTGGCAGTAACGCTAAAACCAAAGCCTCGCTGACTCAGTGCGGTAATGTAAATGTAGTAAATTTTACTCATCCCCGCGATTTCCAATTGTATTTTTATATGAAAGTTCAAAACTTAACCTCGCTAATTCATCGTTTCTTAAATGTCGGTAAAGCCTTTTCTTTAATATTTAGATCGACGGTTCGTTATTTTGCAAGCCACATACCAACGAAACAATTTAAATATTTTCACCCAAGTTTGTTGCGAACCGAAGCAATGAAAACGTTTTATACAGATAAAATTTTCCCAATGTTGGCAGTTTTAATGGATTCAATGGTTAACTCTCTAAACAAAGCCAAATTGAAGCCAAAATTTAAATTTAAAAAAAAAACGCCAAATTTTTCGCTAAGTTGGCGACAAAACTTGGTGACCAAAAGCTTGGCAATATATTGCCAAGTGTTTGCCAAATTATAACACAACTTGAGTTTGCATTGAAATTAACGATGATTTTACCACAAAAAAGTGTAAAAGACCCCCTTTGGAACATCCGAATGCAACCAAAAGAGGAGGTGCACAACTAGACCCCACTAGGAGTCTACGTACCAAATTTCAACTTTCTAGAACATACGGTTCTTGAGTTATGCGACATACATACGCACATACGCACATACATACATACATACGTACATACGGAAGTCACGAGAAAACTCGTTGTAAATACATAACTCGGGGATTGTCAAAACGGATATTTCGGGTGCTTATACTTTCTTTACCTATCTACGTGCGCTCGAGTTGAAAAAAAAAATTCAACATTCATTCGGGGGTGAGCAAAATGGAAATTAAAGCCGATTTTGAGTGAAAATTTTTTCACGAATACAATACTTCCTTTTTTGTAAAAGGAAGTAAAAAGATCGCCGCAAGCGGTATTTTGTGTCCTTCTTAAAAAAAAAAAAAAAAAAAAAAAAAAAAAAAAAAAAAAACGAAACTGAAGAAAACAAAAATCAGCGAAATTCTAATTTGGTGTCTGGTGGGGAAAATACGTTGTTTTGAGATTTATTCCATGTAGTTTTAAAATAACTAATTTTCTTGTCTTTAGAAAACAAAATCAAATTCTTTATTATTTAAAAGAAGCAGTTTACTTTCGTACTTGCATTAAATATCAAGAATATTTTCCTCAAATAACGGACAAAAGAAAAAATTCACATACCATCAAAATATTCTAATTCCTGCTATCTACTTTTTTTTAGCGTTGCCATTCCAAGAAAAACAATGCATAACGCAGACGATAGTGAAATTAAATAATGTTCGGTTCAACTCGAAGATTGAACGCGAGGCAAGGTATATTCAGTAAATTACCGCCCATTAGCCAGGGCTAAAGCAAAAATACGTGAAATACACCGCCAGCTCAGTCATTTCAAGCCGAGGACTGCAGTTTCGTGCTTATTAGCACTCATCAGCCCGGCATAGGAAAGTGACTGAGCTGAAGATGGAAAACCTCTTAAGGAAGACAAGAGTACGAAACAAACTGGTAGCTAATATAGAATTAGCAGACCAGACGAGTGACCGAAGCAATGGTTCGGTTCAACTCGAAGATTGAAAGCGAGGCAAGGTATATTCAGTAAATTACCGCCCATTAGCCAGGGTTTTGCTTTAGCCCTGGCTAATGGGCGGTAATTTACTGAATATATATAGTTTAAAATGGTCAAATCTAATGTTTTTAAGCATTCTCTTTCAGGAAAAAAAAAAAACACTTTTAAAGCTTTTGAAACGATCCCATTGTTAATCAATAGAAAATAAATAACTGCGTAGCAGACTACAAATTTTCTAATAGCAGTTACAATGTTTTCGCGACTTCGCTTAAAAAGAAAAAAAAAAAGTTGAACACTCAGAGGGTTAAACAGTAATTGACTCAACCAAAGATCCAGCGTCGTGAAGGAAGCAACAATCTCCGCAACGGCGATAAAATTACTTCTGCAGACTCAGTGAACGAAAGAAAAAAGAAATCCATATTTGCTGTCGCTGGCATTGTTTACGAATGGATTACAACACGCTCACTTTAGCAATTCCTTCTCGTTTTATTGTCGGGACAGCCATTCTTTTATTCTCCGCCACAATGCGCTTTATCAGCAGACGCGTCGAATAGCAAGAGGGGGTGGAAAAATTATCCGAGTTTGCCGGAGGAAAAAAAATGCCTTTTTATAGAGATTAAAGTCAACCCTGAACGTGAGCTTGATTTTGATGTCACTGACCTACTGAAGTTGTTTTCGCATCCAAGATTGAAATACACTCGGAACTGCAGCCAAATGGCGCAGAGCGACTTCCGAGAACTGTTTCCATGTGATTCCGTTAGCTCTTATAAACAAAAACGAAAGACTTGGCACCTCTGAGGGCCTGTTGACACACAATCGGGGAAGTGTAAATCTCGGAGGTGGCATGGTTCCGTTGCGTTTTCGCTAGCTTTTGCCCCGCAAGAAAAATATTGCAACCCAGATTTGAAGAGTGCTTAATAAGTTGTCGAGAGTTCTAGTTTTTGGTTGAAGTGATAACTTATTGATGTTGCAAAAAGTTACTTTCTCAGTTTGTCTCCTTATTCATTTCAAAACATTTTTGCACTCTTTATATTTCAGTTTTTATGCTAATGGGGTCGTTTCCGAAGTTTTAAAAGTATTTTTTTCTGAAAGAGCATGCTTAAAAACATAGGATCTGACCATTTTTTAAATAATTTGTTTATTATTTTTAAAAAATTACTTAAATCGTTGATCTTTCATTGTTTACATTTCTTGCCGATGACATCACAAAGGATGAAATGCCATTCAGAGTTGCCATTTACAGTGCAAAATATTTAATCCGCATCTTTACTCACGTGTATTGGCAACGATATGGTTGATAGCAAGCGTAGATAGCAATTTTAATTCGCTTCTTGATTATCATAACGTGGAAACGCGGTACAAAATGAGCCAAAGAGCATCATTTGTGACGTCATCAAGGCCACGCCTTGTTTGCAAAATCGGACATTTTAAAGAATTAATTAAAAAATAATTGTTGGGAAAATGAAAGAATTTTCAGGGTCCATGTTATTTTCTTTTCTTATTCTATCAATTTCAGCGACTAAAAGTATTACTTTTGACTGCAGAAAACAACCCCATTATTTGAGCATTATCCATGGAATGTTGCCGAGACAAAATTTTCCTTGGGAGGGAGGTTGCTCATGGGGCAGTCCGTGCATGTATATATATTACCTGACTAGGATTGGCAATATTGCTGAAAAACAAGGTTTCGGGGAGGGAGGTGAACCCCTTTCCCCCTTCGCTGTTCACCGAAGTGGTGGGTAATACTGCGAGCATAGTGTTTCCCGAATCGTTCTTAGCAGAGGTGGCCGAACGGGCTAAAAAGTTAGAAAGAAGTTTTGCATTATAAAATAAAACAAAATCTGTAACAACATCTCATTTTCTACTAAATTAAAAAAAAAGAGCTTACGTTACTTTTTTTTTTGCATGGGGGAAAGAAGGGAGGGGGAAGTAAGTAATGGGGTGTTTCCTTCAGTCAAAAGTACTACTTTTAGTCATTGAAATGTATAGAATGAGCAAAAAAAAAATTACATGGACCCAGAAAATACTTTCATTTTCCCCAACAGTTTTTTTTAAATTATTTTTTTAAATGTCCGATTTTTCAACCAATGCGTGGTCTTTATGACGTCACAAATGATGCACTTTGCCGCATCTTCTTATTACGTTTCTACTTTATGATAATTAAGCAGCAAATTAAAATTGCACTCTACGCTTGCTATCAACCATATCGTTGCCAATACACGTGAGTAAAGACGCGAATTAAATATTTTGTTCAGTGAATGGCAACATTGAATGGCATTTCATCATTTGTGATGTCACACGACAGAAGTGTAAACAATGAGAGCGCGTCGATTTAAGTAATTTTTTAAAAATATTAAACTTAAACAAATTATTTAAAAAATGATCAGATTCTATGTTTTTTAGTGTGCTATTCATAGAAAAATCCTTTTAAAATTTTGGAAACGACCCCATTCTCGTTCGTTACGTGGTTCTCTCACAGTCTGACCTCTGTGGAAAAAGTTTTTTATGGGGTCAAGTGAGAACTGGAATATTTTTCTAATGAAACATTTTTTATTCGATTGTTAAGATATTTTTGGATAGATAAATGAGTAAATAAATGAATGAATGAATGAATGAATGAATGAATGAAAAGGAAATGAAACAATATAAACGAATGAATGAATAAAAAATGATTTAATTTCTGAGAAAAATAAATGAATGGACAAAATAGCGAATAATTAAAAAAAAAAGTGAATGAATGAACCACTACCGCAGCCAGAAATACTTTCTGGAGGGGGGTGGTGATTAAAAATAGCTTCTGAATAGGGCTTTTGATCAAAACAGCGCTTTAACATGATGCATAAACTATTGTATTAGAATTTGCATTTATGATAAAATCAATGGCTCTGGGAGTGTTTTCACCCCCAAAACCCCTTCTTCGCTGTGCCACTGGAATGAATAATTAATGAATTATTAAATGAAGGGATGTAAGTGAAATCCACATATGAATTCACTCATCGAGTAACGCTGACGTCATCAACAATGAAACTCGCGCCACAGCAGGATAATTTGATAATATTTTTTGGCAATGTTTGACATGCAGGGAAATGCTTTATTTTGACAAGGCTGAACTGGATCCGATAACTTAATTGTTTTACTATAAGACTCATTTCAGGGGAATGAAGAAACGAAAAAGGGATCAAACAATGAACGCTATCTACTGGAGTTTAGAATTAATCCACTGGAGTTAGGGTTAAAATTTCCAACCATCAAAATATCACCGTACAGACAGTTGTTTCGTTCAAATGTAGAAGCAGTTTTCACCCGTCATATCTTGACGGGCGATTTTCTAGCAATTAATAATTGAATACGTACTGTTTGACCACGGATTGTATGTAATTCGGCAATCTGCCAAGTAAAGACGATTCCATCTGAATGAATCTAGCAGAGGAGAAGGGAAAATGACGATGAGATTTTGATGCACACCTTTTATAATGTCACTAGTGCCTTATTCATTTATTGCATTCTCAAAAATAAAATAAAAGGAAACAAAAATAGTTACCATGGAAACAACAAAAAGAAAATAAAATGTTTTCATTTCGTTCAGGAACGTAAAAGCAAAAGGGTAAGCTCAAAACTTTGTTGTGAATAAATAAATTAATTAATTTTTGCTGTGAGAATATACAGTGGCTCCCAAAAGTCTTCGTACACCTACGACTTTCAACGAAATAGGCCCCAATCCATTGGTTAGAATTAATATTTCGGAATAGGTATTTAATTATAAGATCTATGATAAATTTGTAACAAAACTACAAGAAAAGTTTTTAAAAAATATTAAAACTTAATTTTTTAAAATCAAAAACCAAAAAGTGCTGGAAATTTTATCTCACAAAAGTCTTCGTACACTTTACAAAATGTCTATATATTATGGTATAATCTAACTTTTGATTAAGTTATTAATTAGTAGAATATCATACAGTATTCATAACACCTTTTAAACGTCTGGGAATAGATTTCATTCTTTTTCTTTCTTTCTTTTTTTTTGCATAATTTCTTAGTAAGTGTTCAACCACACTTCGAGTCTTACTGTTTCTAGCTCTATTTTCGTTTTAAAGCCCTATTTTCGTAATCTAGGCTCCAGATATCTCTAAATACGTTACATTAAGTTAAAATCTGGAGATTGATGGGGTATTTTCTAAACTTTAGGACAATTTTCGAGGCACTAGACGCAAACGTTGAAAACCGTGTGCTTCCTATCGTTATCTTGATAAAAAACAAAGTTGTTTCCAATAACCAAATTTTTGGCTAAGAGTTCAAAATTGGTTTTTAAAACATTTAAAGGAACAGCATGATTCATTATTTCATCAAAAAATTACAAACTACCAAATCCTGATGCTGATATGCACCCTCACACTAGAATACCTCCACCGTCCTGATAACTGATCCAAATAAGTTCTTAAGATTAAGCTCCTAATTTTTTCTTCTACTTACAGTTATACAACAATTTAACCAAAAATGTTGAATTAATTTTTAACTGTAAGTAAGACGTGATTCCAAAACGTTTTGAGCTTATTTGTCATCGATTTTGCGACGAATAGCGTAAGCTTTCTGTTTTTCGCACGATATAGAAAATTTCTGCGGGAAGAGGTCTCATTTAATCCAGCTAATCAGAGAACTTGGCGAACAATTTTAAGTGAAAATTAAATGTAAAATGTTTAATTTAACTCTTTAGAAACTTTTACAGCACTCAAATGTGTATTTTTCATCAATTTTTTAACTTTAAATCTCCGATCACGTTTTATCAACTTTGCCGGTTGCCCTTTTCTTACCTTGTTTTCGGTCCGATTCCTTTCTTTAAAGCATTTTATCAAGCACTTTACTATACAAACAAATAAAATAATTAATTTAGAGACATTTCAAACCAATTTACCACTACTGTGGAAAAAAAAATCAAATTTTAAATGGTGTTTGCGGTTTTTTACGAATACCAGCCACTTTACAGTAATAAGCACAATATTAAGGAATAAATAAACAAAGAATTAAAGCCAAATGACTTATAAGGGTCAACACAATGCAAAAATATTAATAAAACGGCATATGATAACTTTAATCATGAATTTATTCGAAAATATTTGAGTGTACGATGACTTTTGTGGCGTGATGTTATTTCTCTGTCTCTTCGTTTTCTGACCCATTTCAAAAAGAAGATCTGTCAATATTTTGAAAAAACCAATGGGTTGTATTTAGAATGACGTAGGAATGATGTGAAAAAAAAAAAAAATGGACTTCATATTCGAATTCAGTTTCGAGTTATTTTGGTTTTAACTAAAAAATTTCAAAGTGTACGAACACTTTTGAGAACCACTGTAGATCGAATATACTTGAGATTTAAAAAATGTTCCTGCGAGCAAATTTTCATTTTTACAAAACTAAGGCTAAAATAATAGAGAGGAAAAAATGCACATATAAAAGAAACCAATTAACATCCCCATAAACTAATAGATACGTCTATTTCCGCCTATAAACCGCCTTTCCATGTAATCGATGAGTACAACAGTAAGTGTTTTGTTAGAGATTGAATAAGTAAATGAACTGAACTATTTTACTTTGCCCCGCATACATATGACTAATTGTACAAAACTTTTTAAAGAGAAATAAGCTTAATATTAAACAAATAAATACTTCATAGGGTATTAGTACGTCTTAATTACTATTTTAAATGTTAATACATATAACAGGAACTTTATCATTTAATAATAACAATAATAGTTTTTGATTTACAACAAAACTTTACAATATGAGTATCCATTTTTGAAAATTGCTTGCATTATCGTATTCTTTAATTTTCAGAGGTAATTTTTTCTTGACTGGAATAGATTACATGTGTTACTACATAGTTAAAATATTATTAGGTAGGTGGCGGTAAAAGCAGATTAAATATTTCATCATTTCACTTTGCCCACTATTTCACTTTGCCCCACATTCCCCTACATAAAATACAGTAAAACATCGTTTATAATTCTCTCAATTATACATCTTTGATATGTGTACGTCTTTTTTGAAGTCTCGAATGATTCCCATTCATTTTAATTCAATAATTCATCTCGTATATATACGTCGCGACATATCGGTTTTACATTGCTTTTCCCTCCCAATAATTTGGAAATTTTCTGCTTTTGTCTAATTTTCTTGGTTTCTTTTGAGGAGGTAATTCTCTCACGTACAGAATCTTTACTAATAATAAAACTGAAAATCTCTCTGTCCGGATTTCTGTCTGTCAGGATCTTTGTGACGCGCATAGCGCATAGCGCCTAGGCCGTTCGGCCGATTTTCATGAAATTTGGCACAATGTTAGGTTGTAGCATGGTGGTGTGCACCTCGAAGCGATTTTTCGAAATTCGATGTGGTTCTTTTTCTATTCCAATTTTAAGAACGAAATTATCATAAGAAGGACGAGTCAATTACGAAATTATCATAACGTGAAACCGTAACATGGGCACAAGCCAATTGGCGAGAAAATTCACCATGCATTATTTGTAAATATACAGGTGAACCAAAAGACCTTTTAATTTTCTATTACGGGCAAAGCCGTGCGGGTACCACTAGTTCGTTATAATAGTAATGAAAATTTGTTCAATTATAACTTTGTAAAAAAGTCATTGTCTTATTATTATTATTGTGTTATCATTATAATATCTTAATAAACGCAGTGGTTAACTATGACTCTGAGTCAATGCTCTGTTGGCGCAGGTACAACCAAAGTTCTTTGAGTGTTATCACCAAATCCTGCCCAGGATACTTTTTTTTTTTTTTTTGTCAACAAGTTAGTTGAATAAAAAAAGCAGCGACTGCATTAGAAAATTAAAAGGAAAAAAAATCATAGTTAGGTTACTAATATTAAAGGCAACACGATTACATATTCTGTTACAAATTAACTTATAATTGCAGCGGTTAACGATTACCCTGAGTCAGTGCGCTACCGGTGCAACCAAACAATAGTTCCATAAACTTCCTCTGCCGAGAATCACGCAACGGCAATCTTCCAACCTCAGTTTTTTTTTCGAACCCATTATCAAAAAAAAAAAAAAAAAAAAGAAGGGGAAGGAAGGATTCAGAATGAAGGGGAGCATTCTTTGAACGCCAGCTATCACGCGAGTGAAAAAAAAAAAAAAAAAAACTCGCAGATAAAAAGGGGAACATAAAAAGCACGAGATAAAAAAAAAAAACGCGGTCGCAATCCTTCCTGGTGCTGCCAATGCCCCGATCCAAGGCCGACGCCGTGCGTTGGCACCGAGACCGTTAACCCCTTCGAGCAATGGAACGCGCGTTTTTTTTTTCTCTCACTTTCTCTAGAGTGTTTGTTTTTTGAGAGATAGAGAGAAAGGGATGGAGATGCCGGCCTTGGCCCTCTTCGCCAAGGCGACCTTGCGCCTGGTGATTGACCGCCTCTGGGCGCGATTGCGAAAGGATAGGATGCGGAAAGGGGTGGGAGAGAGAGAGAAATTTCGCTTTCTTTTCGGGTCGTTACTTTCTACTGCTGGATTGATTCGAGCTTTTTTTATTTATTATTTTTTTTTTCGAATGCGGTGGAACGTGAAGATGACGGTGATAAAGAGGCCGGCCGCTATTGGTCGTTCAGCAGCGAATGAGTATGTATGGGAAGGGTTGGAGGAGGCACGTTCCATAGATTGGATTGTCATTGTTCAAAATTTATGAATACATTTGCATAGTGATTTGAATATGTTTATCGACAAGGAAAAATGAGAGATATTTGCTTCTGGAGATTCCTAACTTTCGTAACAGAGAGCAGCTTGACTGCTGGCCAGGGTTGAATATTTGTTATTGTATTTCTATATTTTATGTCAGAAAATTTTAATTTGATGCTTCTCTTAGCCTTCCCCCCCCCCCCCCCGCCGTCGAGTGCATTTCGCTGTTGCGAAATTCGCTTTTGCGACACATGTAAAAATATCATACATGTCCATTTATTCACCTCACTGCCCACCAAAAATCTGAAATTCAAAAGGAAATAAATTACAGCGTAAAAAAATAGGGGAACATGGCACAAAGTGAAATGGTGAAATATTTACTCTGCTTTCAGCTCCACCTATCTGGTATTATTTTAACTATATAGTACCATATGTAGTTTATTCCAGTCAGGGGGGAAAAAATACCGTCGAAGATTAAAGCATTTGGAAACACAGGCAACTTTAAAAAATTTATACTCATATTGTAATATTTTGTTGTAAGTCAAAAATTATTATTGTTGCGATAAAATGTTTAAGTACTTGTTATTAACATTTTAAATATTAATTGAGACCTCTTAATATTCAATGCAGCAGAAATTCAGTTAATATTGAGCTTATTTGTATTTTTAATAAATTGTACAATTAGTCAAGTACATACGGGGAAAATTGGATGGGGCAAAGTAAAATAGTTTGTTTCATTTGCTCAATCATTTAATATAAATCACTTTTGTTTATTAATTAATTCATTTACTTTCGTTCATTTAGTAATTCATTTATTATTTAGTCATTCATTCTTTTACCCGCTCATTTATTTTTCTTCAAATTTGATTTGATTTATTAATTTAATTATTCGTTTTTTGTTTCATTATCTTTTCAGTTATTCATTCACCCTTTTATTTACTGATTCTTTTGATCAAACTTATGTTTTAAAATCAAATAGAAAATATTTCATAAGGAAAATATTTTATTTTTCACTTTGCCCTATAGGAAAAAAAAGTGAACATTTTCCACCTTCAAAAAATCAGTAATCCAACGTCATTAAGCACAAAAATTGCAAAAAAATTGCAGCCCGTGTTTCGGTGTCATGGCTTTTCTCGGATGACTTTTCATCCAGAAGCTCACACACACCTCTTTGCATTGAAAAAGGTGTTCCTTGTAACACCGAAACACGTGTCTGCAATTTTTTTGCAATTTTTGTGCTTAATGACGTTGGATTACTGATTTTTTGAATCTTCAGCACAAAGGTATTTATTCGTTATTTTCCACCTTTTTTTAAGCCTCAAATTTACTGCCAAAAATAAAAAATACTGTTTCAACGCAAGTTTTATCATAAAATACAATGTTCTTTCTTTATGTACTGTAATTTTCAAAACAATTATCCGATTTGTTCATTTTGAAAAAACTCAGTCATCTTAACCATTTCACTCTGCCCCACATTCCCCATACCCCCCCCCCCCCCTTTTTTTTGTTCTTAAACTCTTAAAACGCAATAATACGAGTCATTTGCACATTGATAAAGTTAAAAAAGAAAGACGTTGATAAAAGTGAAAATACGATGCTTGAACTTTCATACTTTTAAAGTTTATCGTCCGCGTTTTCTGTTCAACGAAATGGCTTAACTTATTACATTCCGATTTTTTCGATTTCTTCATAGAGTTGCACATTAATGTCTAATGTGCATCGCATTTAAACATTTCGTTTGAATCCATGTAATGTGTTTCTACTGCACGTACAACGTAATAATATTAAAGAAAAGCAGAAAATCATAGAATTGTTTCAGTTTGAAGTTATCTGATGGTGCATACAAAGGCTGGGACTCGCGCTCTTAGCTAGCTGCATTGCCCGGTCTATACCTCAAAAATAAAAGTTGTGTCGAGAGCCGCATGTTCAGCAATCAGGCAAAAAAGGAAAAAGAAAAATTAATTTGAATTTTGATATCTTGAATTCAAATTATGTTTTTCGCAATCACGAGTGTGTGCATGTAGGCGTGTGTGTTTGTGTGTGGGGGTATGTGTTTGTGTGTAGGGGTTATGTGTATGGTCGTGCAGGCATGTGTGTTTGTGTCTGTGTGCTGGCATAAGTGTGTGTGTAGTTGTGTGTATGAATGTGTGTGGGGGGGGTATGTGTTTGTGTCTGTGTGCAGGCATGAATGTGTGGGTAGTTGTGTGTATGTGTGGGTGTCTGTATGTATGCGTGTGTGGATGTGTTTGTATGTGTATGTGTGTGTAGGTGTATGTGTTTGTGTATGTGTGTGTATGTGTTTGTGTGTGTATGTGTGTTTGTGTCTGTGTGCTGGCATACGTGTGTGTGTAGTTGTGTGTATGAATGTGTGTGTGGGGGGGTATGTGTTTGTGTGTGTAGGCATATGTGTTTGTGTCTGTGTGCAGGCATGAATGTGTGGGTAGTTGTGTGTGTAGGTGTATGTGTATGTGTGTGTATGTGTTTGTGTGTGTATGTGTATGTGTGTGTATGTGTTTGTGTGTGTATGCGTATGTGTGTGTGTGTAGTTGTGTATGTATGCGCGTGTGTGTAGGACATGGAGACGGCTTTCGCTATAGGAGCAGCATCGTGAGGAGCCGGTCGACGGTGATAGTGCGGAGGGTGGCGGTGGGAAAAATCAAAAGACGCCAAAAACAGTCAAATGAGAACAATAAGCAATCGTGATTGCTCAAAAAAAGTAAAATTTCCCATTAATGGGTAGAGAAGAGCAGTTCATGGATCAAAATTTAAATTGAGACCTCTTTGTATTTTTTTTTTTTTTTTAAATCCCAAAACTTCAGTCATCTTTATAGTACATTAACCAGCATTTACAGTGAAAGAAATAGTATTTAAAGAATTTCTACATTATAGATAGTTTTTAACGAATGTTGTCAAAAGACTAAAAACAAACAAAAAACTTTTCACTTCTAAAATTTTTAAATGATGCATTTTTTGGCATAACAGTTCATTTGATAACTATTTATGCAGATAGTGATGTATTATTTATATATTCTCCGTATACACTCATTTTTTATTTTTATGCTGAAAACATTTCATAATCAATTCTGAATAGGTAGGGGAATGTGGGGCAAAGTGAAATGGTTAAGATGACTGAGTTTTTCCCAAAATGAACAAATCGGAAATTTGTTTTGAAAATTACAGTCCATAAAGAAAGAACATTGTATTTTATAATAAAACTTGCGATGAAACAGTATTTTTTATTTTTGGCAATAAATTTGAGTCTTTGAGTCTTCAAAAAAAAAAAAAAAAAAAAAAAAGTGGAAAATTTTCTCTTTTTTTTGCATATAGCAAAGTGAAAAATAAAATATTTTTCTAATGAAATATTTTCTATTTGAGTATAAAACATATTTTTGATCAAAAGAATCAGTAAATAAAATGTTGAATGAATGAATGCAAAGCTAATAAAACAATAAACGAATAATTAATTGAATAAATCAATTAATACACGAAGAAAAATAAATGAACGAGTAAAAAAATGAATCAATAATAAAATTAGTGAATGAATGAATAAGCAAGTGAATTACTAAATGAAGGAATGCAAATGAATTAATTAATAAATGAAAACGCAACTGATTTATATTGAATGAGTAAATGAAACGAACTATTTCACTTTGCCCCATCCAATTTGTCCCGTATGCACTCGACTAATTATAAAAAAATTTTCAAATACAGAAAAGCATAATATTAACTAAATTATTGCTGCATCGAATATTAGGAGGCCTCAATTAGCATTTAAAATGTTAATAACAATAACTTTATCATTTTATAGTTACAAAAATAATTTTAGACTTGCAACAAAATACAGTAGCCCCTCATTATATCGCGCCTCGTTATATCGCTCATTCGGATATATCGCTCTTTTCTTCTGTCTCCCGAAATATTAAAACCTAAAATAAGGAAAAAAACTTTGCTTTAAGTTTGAAACCATTTCTTAAAACATACGGTATTGCTCAGAGAAGGTCTCTTTCTTCTTTATTTTCTCAATGAACAAAACGAAACTATTCTTCTGAATTCGCTGGAAAAGCAGCAGCCATTCCTGTCATCCAAATGTACATACCCGCGCAGTATATTTCCGTTTAAGATAGTCTAGAAACTACTTGACATCTTCTTTTGAATTGATGCAGGCCCTTTACAATGAGTGAGAGACATCAAGGAAGTGTGATACTAGTACATTCGTGAACTACATCGAAGCCATTAGAAAATCATGTCAAGAAGAACGAATTCTAATTTACTTGTATACTGGAATTATAACTATTTTTAATGACCTGCAATATATCGCGCTTTCGGATATATCGCTCTTTTTCTTTGTCCCCCGAAAAGCGCGATATAACGAGGAGTTACTAGTACAATATGAGTATTTTCTAAAAATTGCCTGTATTACCAATCTCTTTCATTTTCGGCGGTATTTTTTTCCTGTCTGGACTGTAATAGACTACAAATGGTACTATATAGCTAAAATAATGCCAGATATGTTGAGCTAAAAGCAGAGAAAAAAATATTCCACAATTTCACTTTGCACCACTATTTCACTTTGCCATATGTTCCCCTACTCTAGAACCCTTTTTTATAGCCATTGCATAACAAAGCTTCTACGATAGTGAATGGGAAAATTTAACGGATGTATTTAACGCAGGCTTTCCGTTTTTAAATATGGGTCACTATAGATAGATAAAATTTAAATTTATCATTTATTTTTACTTCGTTTTAATATTAATAGTTCAAACATATCAATTTTATCGTATAAACTAGTAAATTGCTGAATGCAAATAGTAGATGTTTACTTGATTATGTGTGTAATATAAAACATATTTTAAAATTTTTGAACGCTTTTTTTTTCTGAAAAGAGGCTTTTAAAACCAAGTGGATATGATACAACGTATTGTAAACTTTGGTTAATGTCATTTTATCAGTTTATACTTTTTTTTCTTATGTATTTGCTCTACTTGAATAGAATATTCTTACTGCTTTAGATAATTTCATCATGTTTTTTGGACCTAACTTGCGTTAATTGTTTACCTAAAGATAAAAATAAATTCAAATAATCATAGATGAAAGAAACAAATGTTAGCGAACGCTTTCTAATATAATATAAAAAAGCAAAAAAAAAAAAAAAAATTCCCCATATATCAGTGTCTGTGTTCTTTTGAAAAGTAGAAAACAGAATGTAAAATTTGTTACTATCAACAAATCTTACATTTCTTTCTTAAAATCAGTTTACGTTATTTGACAACATAATATTTCGCCAAAAAGTATGTGTATCTTTCTGGGGGGAAAAAAGAAAAAGCCTTAACTTGAAAATAAACTATTGATTTCACTCTTGATCTGTGTTAATATGTTTGGTGAACTACTGTTCTCAAAATGATAACTTTAGTCTTTTAAGAGGTATAAGTCGAAACGATTTCCATCGCAAAATTTCCTCTCCGGCAGCCTCTTGCTGTTACGTATACAAATATTTTCTTCGGGTAAAAAATCTAAAAACACCTGAAAATGACTGTAACGGAAAAAAATTATTAAAGCCATTTTTATGAATTTAAATGTTACTAAATCTCCCCCCCCCTATAAAAAAAAGAAAAAATATGTAATTGCATTTGCACTTATGTGGCTGTATATATCCGGGCTCTAATTGTAACCCCTTTTTTACATCAAATAA